>NW_026571190.1:4960859-5228359 GCF_026225935.1 Boleophthalmus pectinirostris | reverse complement strand
AGGAAGGTTTGCAGTCAGTGACGCCACAGAGGAATGCTGCAATCCTGTCAATAACGCAAGCCGGAGAATGTCTTTGGAATGCCCCTGTTAAACCCTTTTAAACACTGCTGTTTACCTTAGAATATTATAATAATAAATTGTAGGGTTGTCAGAAGTATTGAATGTCAGATACTAATCCATACTAGGGATGGGCATTCGATGAAATTTTATTAATCGATCGTCGGGAGAGTTAACGATGGATTTTCAATTAATCATTAACGTTTTTATATAATATAAAGTATAATCATTATTATTACTATTTTTAATTTGCATAAATAAACTCAACTTTACAACATATTAACCATAACCACTCTAGAGCCACATCCTGTTTGACATTAGAATGTGTTTAATGCAGCTTTGCGCAAGTCTCACAGAAACAAAACTTAAAACTGCATGGCAAATTTGCATCAACTAAGCGGAGAAAAAACCCGCTCTTGTGCGCTGATGCAGTTCAGCTTCTGTCAGACTAAAGGACACAACTCAGTGGAATATGAGTGTTCTTTCTGTGACAGAGGGATGTTGATGCTGAAGTTGAGTCTGTTCTGTGTGTGTGTTGCGATGCTTTCAAAGATCGTACGTGTGCAGGTTTAGTGCAGCTCTTTATATTACAGTAACCGAGATACTGCGTCTACATGCACCATGATGAAACCGGGACACTGATGTGCTGTAAACACACTCACTGAGAGGTACAGTGTCTCCAAGAAGGTGCCAGAGCACAAACGTGGGACTGTCAGAAGCAGCTTCATATCTACACGAAACCTACATTCGGTTTGTCAATTAGAAATGAACGTAATCGACAAAATTCTTAATGATCAATTATTGATTAGTCAACTAATCATGCCCATCCCTAATCAATACTAAAGTAGATTTGAAACTAGATGCTTATTTGAGCAGGTATCAAAATGGAAATAAACCTTTCTTAACTTTAGTATGTTCTTGCGTTGTATCAGAACAAGCACTTTTGTTATAATGTTGACATTTCATTCAGTTCTTTAACCAAGGCATTTGGAGGTAGTCAGACTGGCGCCACCTAGCGCCTCCACTCAATTTCATTTCTCTCCAGCGACTAGGTCAAGAATCAGAATACACTAGACCTAGACAGTTTGCAAGAAACCCGGAAGTTGTAGACTGCGCACCGGCCAATCAGCAAAGAACTGTGAAGCCACGACGTCAAACTCCTGTCTGGGTCCCTTTTGTGGTACAGCACAACCGTAAACAAAGTGTTGAGATGTAGATGAAGACAGACATTCTGTGTTGGCAACGATTCCTGAAAACAAGGATTTAAAGCCGGAACAAAGAGAATGTGCCCTTCTTCCTACGGGGTTTGGCGCATTATATACGTCATGACCAAATAGCAGCGGTTGATTAAATTAAAAGTACCTGCCGACCGTCGAGCAAACGAATCCTAAGGCTGCGAGGTCAGACGTTTTCAACGGAATGATACCGGCTGATGAATTAGGATAATTTGGCGGGATAGTAACTGAGACAATTTTCTCATAGTAAAAAGGATCATTTAAAAAAATGTTTCATATAATGATTACGGGTTAGTCAAATTTTTTTCTATCATTTTGGCACTTTGTTTTATTTTAATCATTTGGTTCAAACATGTATCTGAACACAACAGAGGCACAGGTGATCAAAATATTTGGAGCATTTCTCATCACTTTACAGAGATCTCGAGCTCTTTCTCAGATCATGTGACACAGCTCTCACACACAAACACACGTGATCATTAAATGCATCTTGTTTTTCAATGCCACACGTCTGTTCATGAGCGATAAGGGAAGTTGGCTCTAACACTGTCACTTTCACTCTAGACATGACATAACGGCAAAAAGCAAATAGCACCCAAAATTCACTGTATCAACAAAGGATTTGACACATCAGTCGGAGCACAAAGACTGTGTACAGAGACGTCCTGCTGTAGTCTATAGGCCATACATTGTTGTTGTAAAGGTCTAGTTGGATCTTTTCAGAATGTATTTGCTAATCTGGCGTCTATGTTTAGCAAGTTTAACAAGTATTGGGATAAAATACAGTTTTGCACACTAAATTTTACAGTAATATTCTAATATATCAACACAAAAAACAGCTCTTCCAGCCCCAAAAGCAAAGTAAAAGTGTAAACCCCAATGTCAAACTGCACTAAAGCAGGGATTCTCTGTGGTCGCTGAGAGCAAGACTAGAGCGCAGGCTTCTGAGCTGCTCCGTCACATGATGGAGCACAGAAAAACACATCAGTAAGTGTGAGAGTTTTGATGGTAAAATTTGTTTTTTTTTGTTTTGTTTTTTTGATCTGTGAAAGGAGCAGGGTTTATAAGATGTTCCTGTTCCTTTTGTTCATTTGTTGTTCTCTTTAAATTGATGCCAACAAAATAATAACATAAGCAATAAATAAATCCTCCTCCAAAAGCAAATTTATGTTATTTATCAGATTTGAATGTAAAACTGCATTTTTCTCAGCTACAATTATTTTTAGGAAAACCGTAACCCTGCTTGAGATTTGGTGTAGGGATGGGCATTCGATTAAATTTTCTTAATCGATCGTCGGGAGAATTAACCATCGATTATCAATTAATCATTAACGTTTTTATATTAAAATTATCATCATTATTATTACTATCTGCACTACTAATCTTATATAAATAAATTGAACTTTACAACATATAAACCGTAACGACTCTAGAGTCACATCAGCCCGTTTGACATTATAATGTGTTTAATTCAGTTTTGTGCAAGTCTCACAGAAACCAAACTTAAAACCACATGACTAATTTGCATAAACTAAGCGAATAAAAAAGCAGCTCTTGTGTCGCGGTTCAACTTCTGTCGGACTAAAGGACACGACTCAGTGGAATACAAGTTAGTGTGACCATATTTGCGTTTCTCAAAACCAGGACACCGTACGGGGGGTGGGAGGTGGGGACTTGACATTGACATTGAGCTACTCTCACCTGGCAAAGCTTTTTTAAATGTTTTTCGGTGTCCTGGTGCTTTGAGGTCCCTGGCACTGCCACAGGACACCGAAACATATGTACCTGCTTTGTACACACTGTGCGCATGGCCTCCCACTTGTCTGAGTCGGGATGGTTTGTGTTTGCTCGCTCCTCCTGAGTCACAGAGAGCTACGAGAGACACTCAGTTTAATGGCCTAATGAAAGATAATGAAAACCTGGACCTTTTCATCACTATAAAAAAAAAAAAAAAAAACGGATGGCCAGGACGGGACGTGAAAAATGGACATGTCCAGGAAAAAAACTGACATTTGGTTACCCTATGCTACGCACAGCAACCTACATTCGGTTTGTCAATTTAAAATGAACGTAATCGATGAAATTCTTAATGATCAGTTATCAATTAATCGACTAATCATTTGGTGTAAGCTGTTTTACAATTTTCAAAAGAAAAGTGTGCCAAAGCGAGTAAAACAAACTGTGAATGATCCAATAATATCCAATAATCTGTCACATGTACTTGAAAACTATCAGTAACAGAAATGATATTGTTTTCTTTTATGAAACAGTAATACTTACTAGAGCCCGACCGATATGGATTTTGTTGTGGCCAATATGATACCAATATAATGGGAGTTGGAGCTGCTGATATAATCGCCAATATATTTAGTGATGTAAAAATTCACTGTAAATCTTGAATTATTAAAAAAAAAAACTTAGGTTTGGCTCTGGTGGATTTTAAACTGGGTTTATTTAGGCAACATTTATTGCTATTCTGCCTCTTTACATGATATGTCATAGGACTAAAGCAGGTCTAAAGCAGAACTGAATCAGGACTAAACCAGCACTGAAAAAGGACTAAACCAGGACTAAAACAGATCGAAACCATGTGTAAAACAGGACTAAACCAGAACTTAACCAGGACTGAGTGTCGGGACTCGGTCTCTATCTCTCTCCCTCTCTTGACCCCAAGATTAGTCCTGGTTTATTTTATGCTGAATATATTTATGCACGTTTTTTTTTTATCCTATGCACACGTAGATTTTTGAAAGTTTCGTTTTGAGCCGCTACGGCTGTCAAACTACCACAAGTCTGTACGCCACGTGAAGAGAAAAAAAGGGAGAGAAAGAGAAAACACGACTCCCAATAAGGATCAGGCTCCCGTCGTTCGCTTCAAAGAGCCGGCTCTAAGAGCCGCTTCGTTCACGACCGACTCATCACTACTAGCGAGTAAATAAACAATTGCTATTAGCCTTTAGTCGTAAATGCTGCGCACCGCGGTAATTAATTATATGCGCAAATGTCATCATTCACACCGTCTATTCACAGCTCATTTACATATCAATGCAGGTCCAGTAACAAATATATGACCAATATAGTCACTTTTCAATAGACCAATAGAAAACAGCCTGTTTATGTGCGAGAGCGACAGCAGCTAATCTCTAACCTATCAGAACGAACCAAAACTAACATCAAAGTCGACATATTTCCAACACTCAGCCTCACACAGGCTCCTCCTCACATCACAAGTCTGCACTAATAAATGTCTTTTTAATCCAGACTCAAACCGATTGTCCATAAAAAGAAAATAATCTCAGTGTTGCACATGGATCTATGTCTACGAGTGTAAACAAACGCACGTGACTCTGGGGGTGTGTTCAGGGACAGTACGGACACACACAGACAAATGACTCCGCAGATAAATACTGATGCAGAGCCACATATCTGGACATTTATCTGTCTGTAAATTGGATTAAATGAACATAATGTAGAGAGTCTAAGCTTTATAACGAGGTATAACATGCCCACGTGAAATATCGGCCCCTGTCAGCAAGCATATTGGCCGATATGCCTCCAGGTGCTCATATCGGCCGATAATACCAGCCAGCCGATATATCGGCCGGGCTCTAATACTTATGCAATATTTACACGAGAGTACACGCTGATGTCTTTACCACTAAACAGGATAACACATGCTTTTTTTTTCACTGCCAACTCAATTACTGGGCCTTAATTGAATCGCTGTCCCTAATGGCTTGGCGATATGCGCTCTGAGCACTTGACTTAACAGGAATAATGAAAGGCCTCTGTCTCCTCTCTGCGCAGGATCCTCGGAGCAAACACAAGTTCCGGGTGCACACGTACTCCAGCCCCACCTTCTGTGACCACTGCGGCTCCCTGCTCTACGGGCTCATCCACCAGGGCATGAAGTGTGACCGTAAGTATGAACTCTACACTCAGCTGTCTGTGCGGCCTCCAAGACTGTTTTTTTGTGCAGAGTTTAGGGTTAAAGTTACTATAGTGTTGGTTCAATGTGGTTTTGTTGGTGTTTCGGTACATTTATTCTAATTGGTGGTTTTCAGAGTCTAAAATGTGATGATGTCATACTCCCAGATGAGGGGCAAGAGCCAGATTTCCTTATAGGCCCTATTAACGCTTATGTCACAAACCAGGAAGACGTTTGGAAACATGTGATGGCAACCTCTGGGTGGAGTTCCCAACACTGAGCTCGCCGACTGTGACAAAGCCTATTGAAGTAAATGTGATCAGTGGTAAAATGAAGACTGCAGACGTATGTGCTGTTTAGAATCATCTGGAATTTGGTGCCCTCATCTCTTCTAATCACATGTACCCAGTGCATCAGTGCGGAAATTATTAGTGTTGTAGTACTCAAGACTGGTCTTGGTCTCCAAACCGGCCTCGAGACCTGTGCGGCTTGGACTCGGCCTCGTCTTGGTCTTGAAGCTGCTTGGACTTGGTCTCTTGACGGACTTGAGGTCTAACTCCAGTTAAGAACTTGGAAAAAAAAGGTTTAAAATCCAACCACTTTCTTCACAGTTTTGTGTAAAGTGCCAGTGTAAAAGTTCTCTTAAAAAAGAAGGGGTTCTCAAACTGTGGGTTAGGGTCCAAAAAAGGGGCACAGAGTATTTCAGTGTAGCACAGTTTTAAGCTTAAATTAACATTTATCAGATAAGTGGAGATAGATCTATAAAAAACATTGATATAAATGTGCCAAAATAACAGTAAAATACAAATAAATGTAGAAAATGACAAAGATGGTCTTGATTTAGTCTCACTGGGCTGTGGTCTCAGACTGGTCTTGATCTTGATTAGTGCGGTCTTGAAATGATGAAAACTGAGGTATGGTTGTAACTGTTGATTAAGGGAACATAAGGGAACACTACAGTGACATGGAGATGAAGAAAACTGGGACATTTTCTCATCTTTCCTAGATTTTCAGTCAGACTTACTACTGCGAACAGAACCCGCCGGAAGCTGTCATCGAATAGAGCCACGACAACAAATTTTGATGCATGATATATTGATGAAGAAAATATAGGCTATAAATGATAATACTGAAACTAATTTATGCCTCTGACACAATATCCCTAAAGCTCCCAAAAAGCTGTAATAAGAAATATTGTCAAAGTTTTCAGCTTGTCCAAGAAAGGGTGGAAGTAAAAGGCTGGAGACCAACTGGATGTTTTAAGCAGGAGAAGTATATTTACCATCAATAATATGGGCCCGTGGGGACTTGAAAAGTCAACATAGTATAATTTCAAAAGAGAACATAGTATGATCTTTGAGTGCTCAAGCCCCTTCACTCTGCTTCCAGAGGAGGAGGTTTATAAAGTGGTGAGACTATGAAGGGCAGTAGACACCAGTTAGACAGCAATATGCCACAATTTAGATAATGGTATGCCAATGGTCTGCCAAGGGAAGATCATGGTGTAAATAGCTTTTGTGTCAATGTTAAACTGAGATGTACGTGGAAGATAAATTACTTAAATTCTCTTACAAGAAACATTTGAGTACTTAGTTTGTGGCTATAATGAGTCCTAGAAGTGATTTACTCATCCGTTTGAAGCTTAAATCTTATCGTATAGCCAACAACAAACAAACAAAAATTCCCAGTAGTGCAAAGAAAATGTAGACATGATACATACTGATCCCAAAATATATTGTCCCAGCTTTCATATATTGTGCATTAAATCCATATAGTAATTATTGTGATTTTTAACCAGATCTGTTTTCTGCTAAATCTGAGGTTTTAACCAAAACCTCCAATCTGTATTAAATGTTACTGGCCAGTAGAATGTCATCTGGAACACAGCAATAGATAGTTTTGTTTTCATACCTGACAGTTTCGCCTGCACTTGCGGTCTTCTTCTGAGGGGTCATGTGATCTCGCTGTGCGGAGTCTGTGCAAACATTTCATGCAACGACTTGTCAACCACAAGATAAAATAGTGCCGGAGCACAAATGTAATGTCATATGGATATTTTCAGTGCAGTGACATCACACTGGGGGGGATCTACGCATGTGTGTATGGTGGGATTTTCAGCAGTTACAATGGCAACACAATGGACACAACACTAAACACTGCCAAAAATGTTTTAAGATTTGAAAAAAAAAAATACAGCACATTTTCAGGAGACTACGATCAATACGAGCGCTCACGGTCCTGTTTCAGAGTTTGATTTTCAACAAAAAGGTGAGAGTGACTAACTGAAAAACTGTTGACTAATGCTAGATAGCTGTAATGTTCTGTGAGAGGGACTTAACAGCACAAATCAGCTCGCCTGTTCTAGTTTCTATTAAGTTAACATTTTAAAACTGTAATACATGCATTTGTGTCCACCAGATTGGATTATTGTAATGCACTTTATGTTTGCAACCGGTCCAAACTCAGCAGCTCGACTTTTAACTGGAATCCAGAAACATAAGAGCACCTCACCTATTTTAACCTCTGTTCATTGGCGTGTTGTAGTAGAGTCGATAAAAAAAAAAGTATTTACTTGTAAGTGTTTGCATGGCCTAGCACCCTCCTACCTCGCTGACCTGATCCATCCTTACGCCCCCTCTCGCACCAGCTGCTGCTCGCCGTCTCAAAGAATAAACTTGAGCTTTGTGGGGACTGTGCGTTTTCTGTTGTTGCCCCACAGCGGTGGAACCAGTCGCCATTAGAGATTAGACAGGTGGAGTCTGTACCTGTTTTTAAATTACACCTAAAAACCCACATTTTTTCATGGGCTTTTAACAAGTGAGATGTGCATTTCTTATTGTTGAATATCTTATTGTTTTCTGTGTTTTTTAGTACAGTATTTTCCGCACTATAGGGCGCACTTAAAAGCCTTTAATTTCATCAAAAAACGACTGCGCGCCTTATAATCCAGAGCGCCTTACATATGAATTTATAAGGGTGTCTTAGTACGACTTTAGTAAACTACAAAGCCACACCACTTGCAGCATTACGGCTCCCGTAGTCAGGAGCACCGTGGAGTAATACATTCTGTGATTCCATTTAATATAAAAAATGCACCTGTCAAGAGACACGCTTACAACGCCCACTTTAAACTCAAGGCTATTATGAAGTGAAAGTGCGAGCTGCGTGGGAGCAGTGGATGAGAGAAGGTGAACACACATTCACCAAGACAGGAAGACAGTGCCGAGGGACTTACGCCACGATCTGCCAACGGATCGTGGATGCCTGGGCTAAGGATCAGTATCAACTGTGGTCCGAGCTTTCACCATGACCGGAATCATCACTGAACTACCAGGGAACAGTAACCACACTGACTTGGATAATGACAAGAGGGATGTGTTCGTGCTGGATGCCGTAATCACCCAACTGTTTGAACAGTTATGAGTTATTGTGAATACGCGAACAGTTTAGCATCTCAGACAGTTTTTTTTGGGGTTTTTTTTACGCACCACAGTTGAACAAAGTTGAGTTATTGTGAACGCGTTAAATAAAGTTTGCCTGACTTATCTAACTGTTGTGTTTTGTTTAAAGTCCGGTGCGGTTTATATGTGAAAAAAGTTTGAAAATAGACCATTCAATGACAGTGTGCCTTATAATCCAGAGCGCCCTATAGTACAGAAAATACGGTAGTTGTATTGTGTTTGTATTGTGTTGTCCCGCTTGTGTTGTCCTTGTCTATTCTGTTTGTGTACAGCACTTTGGCCAATGTTTTCTAAATAAAGATGGTATGGTATAATATGGTAAATCAGTTATTCAGGTTGTGTTAAAGTAAATATCAGATTAAAGTCTAATAGAGCTAGTAGGCATTTCTCTAATAGAGAAGTGCCTACTGTTAGCTTCACACCCCTGGCAAAATATCAATACAAAATATCCGGCATACCTTGCAATAAAACAGGGGGGCGTTCAGTACATGAAAAAAGGTCAGAATGTAGGAACAAAAGGAAATGGTGAAGGCGTGCACACGAGCAACAAAACACAAAACTGGGCAGGAACAACTCAAATCTGTAAACTGTAAAAGAGAGAACCCTAACCCACGTTTTGGACCAGGACGAAGCAAGTATGATTGGGACAGGGGACAACAAACACTGTCGCTGGAAGGAGGAGGCAATCGAAATACAGAAACCTGTGGGACTATAAATCGAGACGAGGAGCCTTTTTACACCTGGACATCGGACTGCTGATGGCGCTGCGGTCCTTCCTCCACCAGTAGGAAAACGATGCCAAATCCCGTGTAAATGAAATGAGCCAACATGTCACTCAGATCACGTGAGCACTGAGCAGTCCAATCAAAAGAATCCATTAGAATAATTTTACTATAGTGTTTCATAGAAAGGGTGTGGCCTGTGTGGCTGGGTTTTGACTCCTCTAGGGTTAGAATTTTTTTTTTAATTAGGTCATAATTATCGTTCTTAAGACTGCAGCATTTTTCCAATAGCATGCAGCCCCAGTTTCTATTCTTAGGAAGCCTTAGGTTACAAACAATCAACAAATGTCAATCATTGGTGCTTAGAGAACTGTGTGAAAGATTTAACCCAGTAAGTTCAGTTGTCAAAATATATCAGCAGGACCAAAGCAGGACTACATTTTGACTAAATAATCAATAAGATCCTAACTGAAACTATTTGAGGCTATTTGAACCTTTTTGCTTTAGACTATGTAGAGAAAAAAGTAGAATTTTCAGATGGAGGGCTTCAGAATATTGCAATATGTTTCTTCGATACTGAAATTACGTTAACTGACAACTGATAGACGGACAACTTGCAGTATCATTTTTTTAGGGTTTAGGGACATGACATAAACTCATGCATAGATTAGTGCTGTAACAAAAAATGTCAAACTATTTCGATGTTACGGAATAGATGCATCACAAATTTCGGACTTCCGGTCATTGAAATTTTCCGAAAAAGTGAGCATCAAACTGCCATGTTTGTTTTCCCAGTGGGATGAGTCTATTGACCAAGTTGATCTTTTCAAGTCTTTTGAACCATATCACATTTGTTTCTGGTTCTGATATTGTCATATTTTAGTTTTGGGATTCGGACATTGTAATTGTGTGGTTGTTGTATGTCCTAGCAAAGGAAAATGGCTCAAGAAATGGGCTTCGTAAGTTTGTGAACTCCGTAACTGCAGAAGGGAATCAGATCTGTGTGACTGTTCAAACTGTTTCCCTTCCCAAAGGAATTGAAAAATAGTAAAAGGTGAAGGCGATGGCAGGATTGATCTACAGGAAAGACGAAAAAAGAAACCTTTGACTGCCTAAGAAATCATCCTGAGTTTGCAGCGAACATTTTGTATGTGGAGCACCATCAAAGCAGGATCCCATTTGTTAATCGAGAGGTGCAGAAGACAAACAGACTGAGCTCACACTTTCTTGTTCTTGTGGTTTTACAGCAACATCACGTCTTGGTCGCTTTGCAGTGGAAGGTATTTCTTGGCAATCAGTTGGTGCCTTTCCCTTTGGCGTTGACTTTTTAAATTAAAACCGAGGTGGTGCGAGGGATCAGGATTTTGCTTTGATGCCACTCCACATACAAAATGTTTGCTGCAAACTCGGGATGATTTAGGCAGTCAAAGGTTGATTTTTTTCGTCTTTCCTGCCCATCGCCTTCGCCTTTCACTATTTTTCAATTCCTTTGGGAAGGGCAACAGTTTGAACAGAGATTTGCCGTCATACATCTGATTCCCTTTTGCATTTATGGAGTTCACAAACAAATTTCTCGAGCTGTTTTCCGCTGTTAGGATCCAACAACCACACAATTACGATGTCCGAATCCCAAAACTAAAATATGACGATATCAGAACCAGAAACAAAAGTGATATGGTTCAAAACGACTTGAAAAGATCGGCTTTGTCAATAGACGCAACCCACTGGGAAATCAAACATGGCGGTTTGATGCTCACTTTTTCGAAAAATTTCACAATGACCAGACGTCTGAAATTCATGATGCATGTATAGACTCAATACTCAGTTAGGGCTGCAACAAACAATTATTAATATTTTTATTAGTTGTGTAAAACTCCAAACGTCGTAAATATTAAACTTAACCCAGATAAAGCTGAAGTGCAACCACCTGAGGACAACCTGGTGCATGTCCAAGTCCTAAAACATCTCTCAGTTTGTAACATATTTTGGAGCCTGTCTTTGATTATTCGATTACAGAATTAGTTGCCGATTATTTTAAAAAAAAATAGTCACTTAGTTGTGATTAATAGATTAACTTGTTAGCCCTATACTCAGTTTAGGTCAGGTTCGGTCGCTTTATTCGTACCAGAAGGTAAATTTGTTTTGCAGATTTGAGAGGCTGGTGCCACATGTCACATTTCATTCATCCACACACTACACCAGGGGTCATCAAATTAAGGCCCACAGGTCAAATCCGGCCCGCTACGTCCCTTTGACCGGCCCCCCAGCCCCTCTGCCCCCCACCATTTAAACTGACCCTATAAGGCAACCCTCAAAAGTTGTCATGACCTTTTTTTAAATTACTTTCTGGCAAATCATAACACATCTGCATCTTGTATTTTTTATTTTTTCATTTTAAAAATGATATTTATATGAAGTGTTTATATTTAAATTATTATATGACGTATTTATATTTGCCGCCGAATTTTCGTCACCTGACAAGCTCGAGATCAAACGGTGACAGTGACACACACGCAGAGTTCTGTAGTGCAGTGAAGGACAGCAAAATGGCTAGAGTTCAAGTATGAAAGTATACAGAGAGTGCTGAGTTTTCAAATAACAATGGACTGATTATTTTTTGTTCACTGTAAAGACGGTGCAGTTTGGAGGACCGAGCGATAATGTGGCCCTGGAGAAAAAAGTTTGGTGACCTCTGCTCTACACAACAAACACAAATAAAAACACAATTAACACAATAACACAAATAAAGTGTTACAGTGCTCCAGTGTAGTTTTGTTCCATACATAATTCATTCATTCATCACGCTTGGCTAAAAATCACAATAAATATTAAATGTATAAAAAACACAATTTTCCAAGACAGGGTACTCAAATCTTGCCAGACGGGCGCCACCTAGTCCCTCCACTTAATTTCATTTCTCTTCAGCAGCTAGGTCAGGAATCAAAATACACTAGACGGTTCGCAAAAACCCCGGAAGTGCGAGTTTGGGCACCAGGCAATCAGTGAAGAGTCATATATTCTGTGTTGTCAATGATTCCTGAGATCGAGGATTTAAAGCCGGAACAAAGAGAATGTTTGGTGAATTTTATCAAGTAGAAAGATGTTATTGTCCTTCTTCCTACAGGATTTGGGAAAAGCTTAATATACCAGTTAGCCCCATTAGCGGTGCATTACATACATCACGACCAAATAGCAGTGATTGGTTAAATGAAAAAAAGTACCCGCCTACCATCGAGTGAATGAATTCTAACACTACAAGGTCAGACGGTTTGTACGAAGTTATTTATTTTTATTACAATTTATTCATAAGTACGATAGCAGCTGGAACGAAGCTTTTTTAAAACAATTCCTCTAGACCAGGGGTGTCAAACTCCTTTTGGTCCGGGGGCTGTATCCAACTTACTTTGATCCCAAAGGGGCCGGGAAAAAAAAAAAAGGCATATATATACCCCAAAAATAGCAATAAGTTCAAATATTTGTGCAGAGAAACACAAATGTATTACAGAAATCTTTTTTAATTGATGAACTCTTTCTTTTACAAAATATTATAATATTATGAACAACCTGAAACTTTAAGAAAAATGCAATTTCAACACTATGTTTTAACATGAACTTGTGTGCAAATAGGAATAAGTCCATTTTTGTTGGAAAATCCTTCACTCAGCGTCCACTTTTCTCATTTTTGTCATTTTTCTGATGAGGGTGTCACGGTCAACAGTCAAAACGATCGTCCTGTAAGAGCGTTTGGAAAGAGACAAGTCTTCATTTGTGTTGCTCTGGTGGGAGGGGCCACACACAGAGGCGCTGGAGACACTGCTGTGCTAAGTGGTGCTGAAAATTACCAAAATTTTAATAGAAAATATAATTCAAATATTACTAGTAGAAAATCTGCCGAAGGCTTGGTCTTGGAGGGCCTGTTCTGGCCCCCGGGCCGTATGTTTGACACTGAAAGACTCTGACCAGAGAGAAGCAGCTGAAACTGTGAGTTTAGAGGATGCTGTATGCCTTTTAGAATATTCTGGGATACAGATACCACTTTCTTTGACTCTTTCTTTAGATAATTGAATGTAATTTTCAACATAAAATCCTCGTACTTTCTTTTATATTCCCATGTGGTCTTATATGTGTGTCTCTCAGTGGTCCATGGGCGTTTACTAGTCTATGTGCTGCAGAAAATAGTCATACCTGTCTTGTGAAATGTGATTTTTTAATACCTGCTCAAATGAGTATCTAGTTTTGATAATAGTTTTAATATTGATGAGTATCTGATTTTGACAACCCTGACATGGATAAACATAGACGTATTACTTTTTCGTAACTAAACAGAAATGAAAAAGTTCCCGTTCCTGTCTCTTTCATCAGTCGTGTAGCTGTGGAGTTGATCATCAGTATTTATCTGTTGTGTGAAGGGGCCTGTGACTGTGTACTCGAAAGCGCGCATTTGTTTTTATTAGGGTTACTGAGGAGGCGTTGTGTTGTTTTAGAGGCAAACACAATGGTGCCTTTCAGGTCACCTCTTCCACGGCAACACATTTGGATGTCTCATGCAAATTTTCCGAGGAGTAACTGTAACTGCACCTGTAGCCGATAAGCCTCTGTTTGTGTTGAGAGCTGATCCAGTGCAATGTGAAAATAATGTGACAGAAGCATAGTTGTTAAGCTTTAGGCCTCATATCTGTGGGTTGCCAGGGAAAATATGCTATGATCTAGATATTTCACACTAGATTTCAATACCAATTCTGATACCAGGATGATAATACACAAACAAAGACTTTCTGTAGACTATAGAATGTGGTTTTCAACATTAAATTGTATATGGTCTTATATGTGTGTAGTTCCTCAGTGGTCCATTTAGGTTCCATATTGGTCCGTGTGTGTATACTAGTTTATCTGCTCTTATACTTTTTTAATATACTTTATACTTTTTGTATTGATACCTGCTCAAATGTGTATCTAGTTTCAGTACTAATTATAATATCGGTTAGTAGGGATGTAACAATAACTGAAATATCGTGATATTGTATTGTAAAAGTTCTAATAATATCATCACAATATATCGAATATCGAAGTCTCCTTGCTTAAATGAAGAGTTATGGTGCAGCAATAGACAGACAAACTACATAGACCATGATCCTTTGCTCCATTTCAGTGCAGACTACAAGAAGAAATAGCAGTTTTAACACTTTTATGTCTTAGCTCTTTGGATTAAGTCTTGTCAAGGCATTTTAAGAGAAAAAACAGTTAACAGTTTTGTTAACCTCCACAAAATATCGCAATAAATATCGTACAGTGAGATGTATATCGTGAAAATATCGTACTGAGAGATTTGGATATTGTTACATCCCTAATCGTATGCCTCCCCATCATATCGTGAGCGTTCCCACGATATCGCAATATGGTAAATGGTCACATTTTTCCACCTTCAAGGCACTCAAAGCGCTTTACAACAAGGAACCACTCACCCATTCACACAAAGTGGGTTAAGTGCCCAAGGACACAACAACAGCATTCATCTGTGGGAGCTGGAATCACACCAGCCAACCTGTGGGTCAGTGGATCTGACCGCTCAACCAATGATGTTTATGTCAAGAGATCAGTGGACAAATGCTCTACCAACAGAGCTACTGCCGCAATAAATATCGTACCGCGAGTTTCATACAGTGACGATATCGTATCGTGAGACTTGGATATCGTAACACCCCTATCAGTTAGTATGTGATTTTCGATACCTTTGACAACCCTAAACAATACACTTGATCCATGTTGCACTCTCCAATCACAATAATGTGTCTGTCACAGGATGGGCTTCCGGTTTGCTAAAAACAATTTAAAAAAATGTAAAAATGTATCACTTATTTTGTTTTCACTTTTAAAACATCTTTTTCTGCTTGTTTTAATTAACACAATAGATGAAATTGAAGTCACTTCAGCGTTATTGTCCAGCATTTTCTCCATGTGTATTTGAAGAGAACACTGCTGTCTTCCTCCTGTAGGAAAATAAAGTGCAGTAGTGTCATGAGAGAGTCAAGTGACTCAAGTTTCACTCTCTGAACCAATTTGCTCAAACAGTTGAATAACAGTTATATGTAAAGCAAATGCTAATTTGAGGTTAGTGTTCAGAATTCTGCTTTAACAAAAATGCACAGCAAAAATTTTATCCTTAATAATAGCCAAAAAAAACCTCCAACCTATACCTGGACAAATGACATGTACTACCATTCAAACGCTTTACTGCCATCAGTGCTCATTTTGTTCACTGTAAATGTCATATTTTTGCTGACTAAAACAAAAGAAAAAGTAATCGTTAGGACTAAAATGACATGTATTTTGTTGATGTAAATGACATGTATTCAGTCGACTAAAAGTATAACTACAATTGTTTGTTTTCGTTGACTGAAAAGAGATATTTTCAAATGAAAAAAAGAACTAACCATAAAGATCAAGTTCCACTTTTAAATCTCAAAAGCCTAAACCAAACCATAAACAAGCTCACCAAGAATTCTCCTGTACATGTCCCATCAAGCAGAGCCGTACAAACGATCATACTGTCATAAAAATATACATCACCAGTCAAAAGTTTGGACACATTTTTTCATTAACAACAACAACTTTATTTTCATTACTATTTACATTGTAGATTCTCACTAAAAACATCCAAACTATGAATGGACACTTATGGACCATGGCAAACAAAAAACAAACTCAAAGTAACTAAAAACTTGTTTTGAATTTTTAATTCTTAAAAATACTTACCCTTTGGACACTTGGCATTTCTTAACCTGGAGAAAGCCCAATATCAGGCGACCTCATCATGAAGATCATTGAGAGGACAACAAAGCAATGTCAACAAAGCAAAGTGGAATCAAAATATAAAAAGTATTACGGGTAATTGAGTTATTAGACTGTTCTCTTTACTGCATAATTCCATATATCTTACTTTATATATTTGATGTCTTCTGTATGTATATAAAATGTAGAAAATAGTAAACATAAAGAAACAAAATTAACTCAAAGGGTGTGTCCAAACTTTTCTATATTTTCTGTTTTATTATGGATTTATTCAACTACAGAAGCATGACACATTCATCAACCGAAACTAGATTAAACTAAAAATAATTATTTGACTAAACTCTGAACTCAAACTAAGAATAACTGTAGTCAAAAGACCAAGACTAAAACTGTATCAGAATTTCTTGTCAAAATGAACACTGACTGCCATGGAGTTATGAATGGAACAAGAGAGCACTTAAACAGGTCTAGAGCTAATCTGTATGTATTATTTTTGTTAACACTTGGAGGGTGATTATGAATATCACACTATTATTAAACATCATCACTTAAAGCAGTTAGAGTAGAATTCAGTACGTCTCTTAGTGTATAGTTCATTTGGATCATTGATTTATCTAAACTTTCATTAGTGACTACAGTGTCTCTGAACAGGAAGCACATTACCGCGCTGTTACGCTATCTGCCATTCCAGTTTGGCTTCTTCCTCATTTTACTAACAAACCCTCACGTTTCACTGACTACTTTTCTGAAGCAGGTATATGCAGGTGTATATGAATGTCACATTCACGGGACAGAAATGAACCTTTCCTGAATAACTTTAGAATGAACCACTATGAAACCTACCTGGATGACTGAGGGATTACGCAGATATATAGGACCGCTTAGGAATATATTAAACAAATTGACTCTTGATTCTTATGAGCCTCAAAATGCTCTCCACCTTGTGATGCCATGTTGTGGTAGTTTTCAAATTAACTGCTCAGCTTTTACCTTAAATTCAGTTGACATTGGCAATTCTAGGTCTCAAATGATTCTAGTGATGCTGTATGGAGTTTATAAACACAGTGGAGCACTTCCTGTGTTACCACATGACATCACAAGGCAGATCAGAGTATTTTCTGTTTGAGAGAAGAACTCTCCCTTTATATATTTTGTGTGTTAAACATTTGTGAATAAAAAAACACAACTCCAGGTTTAGTTTGTGAAACTAAATAAGCCTTTTTTATTATCATTGTGGAAATGGTTGATTTTCAAGTAGGGATGTAACCGAAATATCTTGATATTGTATCGTCAGAGTTCTCACAATAATATCATGGACCATCACAATATATCAAATTACAAGTCTCTTTGCTTAAATGAAGAGTTATGGTGCAGCAATAGCTAAAAAAAAAAAAAAGACAGAGAACTACATAGACCATGATTCTTTGCTCCATTTCAGTGCAGACTACAAGAAGAAATAACAGTTCTAACACTTTTAAGTCTTAGTTCTTTGGATTAAGTCTTGTCAGGGCATTTTAAGAGAAAAAAGTAGCATATTAACAGTTTTGCCTCCACAAAATATCGCAATAAATATCATACAGTGAGATGTATATCATGAAAATATCGTACCGAGAGATTTGGATATTGTTACATTCTTAATCATGAGCCTCCCCACCATATCGTGAGCTTTCCCACAATATCGCAATAAATATCGTACCGTGAGGTTCATACCGTGATGATATCGTATCGTGAAACTTGGCTATCGTTACAGTTCTAGTATCAAGCATCGAGTCTATTCCGTAGTTTCGAAAACAAGTTGGACATTTTGGTATTAGAGGCATGCAAAAATATCGAAATACCGACATATCGTCTCATTTAATGTGATGACAGTACTGACATCATGGGCTGCTGTATCACCAAGACTCATTTTTGTATGTTTTACTCAATTATTTTCTTACAGAGCTACAGTTTTGTTGCTTGTTCAGAGGAAGGAAACTCGATTATGCGGCACATTTGACATTTTCACTGTTTTGATGATTAAAATGTTTGTGTTTCATATGAACTTTGCACAAGAAGTGGTTTAACAAAGACTTTTAGTATCACAGACATGATTTAGTCTTTATTTTTATTGACCCGTATTGAACCAAAAATACACTGCATTGAGATACATATCGTATCGTGGATTATGTATCAAGGTATATATCGTATCGGCAACTTCTTAATGACACCGAGCCCTGTTTGGTATTACTCTGTGCTGTGTTGTTGATTTAGTTGCGTCAGACAAGAAAGCATCAGTCAGACATGCTTGGTTCACAAATGGAATCTAAATGTAATCTGCTTTGTTTGTCCTGGATTATTAGATTCCCTTCATAACAAACAATCCCTAAAAACTTTGTACAAATTTAGTATTATGGGCTGCTGTATTGAGTATTTTTTGTATATTTTACTGAACTATTTTGTTACAGCGCTACAGTTTTGTTGCTTGTTTAGAGGAAAGAAACTCGTTCATGCGACACATTTGACATTTTCACTGTTTTGTAGGGCTGTCGAAATAACCGGAAAAATGAATCACCGTGGTACTAAGGTCCATTTTTAGAGACCTGCACCTGCTCGGACCCACGCAGTACAGCACCACACCCGCCCATTAACCCGTGATTAGGCTATATCAAATTTAAACACGCACCCGCCCGGACCTGTTAACATTCCACCCGTTACCTGCTCGTGCCCGTGATAAATCACACACAAATTTAAAGCATTCTAACTGAAGCGTCCATCAGGATACGAATTGAAAGTTACGACTTCAAGAATTACGATCACGATATGAAATTAAACGGTTACACTTTCTTTAGCACAAATACAAATTCACAAACGCGACTCGACGGTCATCACAGGCTTTATTTACTGAGCAGAAGAAACATGCCATCGACTGAACCAAGACTAACCCAGGACTAACTCAGGACTAACTGTCGGGGAAATATACCTTATTGAACCAAAAGCTCACTGTATCGAGATGTGTATCTTATCGTGGCCTATGTATCGAGGTATGTATCGTATCAGCAACTTCTTAATGACACCCAGCCCTGTTTGGTATTACTCTGTGCTGTGTTGTTGATTTTGTGGCGTCAGACAAGAAAGCATCAGTCAGACATGCTTGGTTCACAAATGGAATCTGAATGTAATCTGCTTTGTTTGTCCTGGATTATTGGATTCTCTTCCATTACAAACAATGCCCAAATCCTTCTCTTAACCATTAGCTGCAAAATGCCATAAATTAAAATCCAGTCCACTGTGACAAGGTAAGAGTTTTGAAGTTCACAAATAAAAATGTATCAGCCCCCATATTCACCATCATTGTACATGCCCACTGCTCTGTACTTCTGTGCTCTGGTCTCCAATTTAAATTTTTTTTATTCGGGATTCGCATATCGGGAGTACCATGTTGTAATTTCGGTACAAATGAAACTCTGAGACTCCCTAGTGAGATGTGCAGCTATCCATCGGATTGGCTGACAAATTCATGGCCCTTTTGTTGTGATGTTTACGGCAAAGTCAGCTCTCTTTGTGCACCACATTGTGATCGAAAATGTGCATAGATTATAGCTCAAATACAGTCCCTGACAAAAGTCTTGTCGCTTATCCATTTTGTAGAAACAAAAGCTTATAACTTGACTTTAAATTAATCGATTGGTTTTAGAAATGCCTCATATGAAAGCTAAAACTCTCCCAAATTATGCTCAATATACAAAAAAAAATTTGCTTCACTGAAAAAAGATTGATAATTTAATGAACACAGAAAGGTCAGATTTTGGCAAAACAAAAGTCTTGTCACCTAGTCATATGATGCACCCAATCCTAGATTACAGCCTCACCTGTGGTCAGTTACTGATCAATCAATTAGTGGGTGTGTATAAAAAGAAGCCCAGCACACCAGACCTTCACATCAACTGCAACTTGACCTCTGACAACATGCCTAAGATCCACCCTGAGACCAAAGCGTTAATTATCAAGAGGCTGAAGACCAGATCCACTGCTGAGGTGGTGACACCTTCAATGTGTCTCAGCGTCAAGTACAAAGAATAAGAAAAAGATCTGAAATGACTGGAGATGCTCGGGAGGACCGTTTGTTGATTCGAAAATCCAAGGCCAGCCCCTTTTCCACTGCAGCAGACTCCACCAGGCCTGGTCACCTCAAGTCCCTGTGTCAACCACAACAGTTTGTAGAATTCTGTCTCGAAATGGCCTCCATGGTCGAATCAGTGCACAGAAACCAGCACTAAACAAAAGGCAATTAAAAAACCATGTGGCATTTGAGAAGGCCCACAGCCTGTTAAAAGGATGGACACTGGAAAAGTGGCAGAAGGTGGATTTCTCAGATGAATCCTCAGTTGAATTACATCACAGCCACTGCAAATATTGCAGGAGACCTACTGGAGCCGCATGGATCCAAGATTCACCCAGAAAACAGTTAAGTTTGGTGGCGGAAAAATCATGGTCTGTGTTCCATCCAGTCTGGGGGTGTGCGAGACATTTGCAGGGTGGAAGGCAATATCAATAACCTAAAATATCAAGACATATTAGCTCCACTTACATTCCCAACCATAAAAGGGGTCAAATTTGGGAGCAGGATGGTGCTCCATCGCATACTTCTATCTCGACATCAAAGTTTCTCAAGGCGAAGAAGATCAAGGTGCTCCAGGACTGGCCAATCATTGTGGAACCGCATGGATGTAGTCCTTGAAGCTCATGGAAGTCATACAAGATATTAAATATGGATCTCACAGCACCACTACTTAATTCACTGACGTTATGCAACATATTTTTGTATTTGAAGTAAATTATTTGTTCAATTTTCTGTAGGCGACAAAACTTTAGTCTTGCCAAAATCTGACCTTTCTGTGTTCATTAAATGATCAATCTTTTTTCAGTGAAGCAAATTTATTTTAGTTTATTGAGCATAATTTGGGAGGGTTTTAGCTTTCATATGAGATATTTCTAAAACCAATCGATTAATTTAAAGTCAAGTTATAAGTTTTTGTTTCTACAAAATGGATAAGTGACAAGACTTTTGTCAGGGACTGTAGAATAAGCAGCCAGTTAGACACATATCTATAATCCAGAGTTCTCAGTTAAATGATTCGATGAACATGGACATCGTGAAGGCGATGGGCCGGATTGATCCACAGGAAGGACCAAAAAGGAAACCTTTGGCTGCCTAAATCATCCAGATTTTGCAGCGAACATTTTGTATGTGGAGCACCATCAAAGCGGAATCCCATTTGTTAAGCAAGAGGTGCAGAAGACAAACAGACTGAGCACTTTCTTGTTCTTGTGGTTTTACAGCAACATCACGTCTTGGTTGCTTTGCAGTGGAAGTTGTTTCTTGGCAAACAGTTGGTGCCTTTCACTTTGGCGTTGACTTTTTAAATTCATAACTAAGGTGGAGCGAGGGATCGGGGTTTTGCTTTGTTGTCGCTCCACATACAAAATGTTCACTGCAAACTCGGGATGATTTAGGCAGTCAAAGGTTTCCTTTTTCGTTCTTCCTGTGTAACAGTATTGCCCATTGCCTTCGCCTTTCACTATTTTTCAATTCCGTTGGGAAGGGAAACAGTTTGAACGGAGGTTTGCAGTCACACACATCTCATTCCTTTTTGCAGTTATGAAGTTTATAAACAAATTTCTCTAGCCACTGTTAGGATCCAACAACCACACAATTACGATGTCCAAATCCCAAAACTAAAATATAACAATTTCAGAACCAGAAACAAAAGCGATATGGTTCAAAAGACTAGAAAAGATCGGCTTTGTCAATAGATGCATCCCACTGGGAAGACAAACATGTTTGTTTGATGCTCACTTTTTCAGAAAATTTTGCAAATCCTTCCCAGTATGCATTGTGCAATGACCATACGTCCGAAATTCGTGATGCATGTATTGGCCGACATCTTCCTGCCCCTTTTGTTGTGACGATGTTTACAGCAACGTCAGCTCTCATTGGGTATCACATTGTGATCGAATGTGTGTAGATTATATCTGAACTAGAATAAGCAGCCAATTTAACACATATCTGTAATCCAGAGTTCTCAGTTAAATGATTCGATGCTTTGAGGCAATTATAATTTTTTGAGTAGATCTTTAAATCTGTACTTGTAATTGATTATAGTTCTAGCCATGTCATTGTGATTGCTTTTACATTTTAAATCGAAGAGGTTACTGAATCCTGTACAAGTCCAAATTTTGCAATCGACAGCTGTCTCACTGCTGTATCTGATCCTTTCTAAAATTACCAGCTCACATAACCGCACTGCCCTGATTGCTCGGGGCTAGACAATATGCAGATTGCGGTTTGAAACAACTTCAGTTTCACACTTTTGATTGAGCAAGTTTTGCATAAAAGCGTGAGCTAAAATGCTTCTCAAAATGTATTTAAAGTAGTACAGTAAGTAGTAATCCTCATGTGCACTTTTTACTTTTTCTTAATTGCTATTTGGGCAGCAGTGTTTGAACTTTAATTGAGTATTATAGTGTTGTCATGGTACTGAAATTTACAAACTCAATTTTTACACTAAGGAACAGACTTGAAACAACTTTTTACACAATATAATGTGATTTTCAACATTAATTCATCATAGTAGTTTCTTTTTTATTATATACAGCTCAAGATTATTAACTTAAGATTTTCAGGAAAGCTTCATTTCTGTCCTCTGAATGTGACTTTAGTATCGATACCTGCTCAAATGAGTATCTACTGTTGTTTCAATACTAGATTTAGTATTAATTAGTATCAGATTTGTTTATTTTTGACAACAAGGTCTGGTTATCACAAAAAAGTTGCAGATTCGATACATACCTCAACACATAGACCACAATATGGTACGTTTTTCGATACAGTGCATTTTCGATTCAAATATATTCGATACCGTTCAATAAAAAGCAAAGGATAAATCGTGACTGTGATCCTAAAAGTCTTTCTTAATCCAAGTTAATATGGAAAACACATATTTTACTAAAAACTGTGAAAATGTCAATACACTTGTACAAATACAAACCCTGTTGAACCAAAAGTGCATTGTATCGAGATATGTATCATATCGCGGCCTATTTATCGAAGTATGTATCATATCGGCAACTTCTTAATGACACCCAGCCCTGTTTGGTATTACTCTGTGCTGTGTTGTTGATTTAGTGGCGTCAGACAAGAAAGCATCAGTCAGACATGCTCGGTTCACAAATGGAATCTAAATGGAATCTGCTTTGTTTGTCCTGGATCCACCAAGTTTGTACAAAGTTAATATGGAAAACACGTATTGACATTTTCACTTTTTCTGAGTAAAATCCAATTGTACAGGGCAGCCGCAGGATCTTAAAAGTCTGAAAAAGGTCTTAAATTTCATTTTCCTAAATTAAGGCTTTAAAAAGTCTTAAATTATGTTGTCCATGTCGTATTTTTTTCACAAACGTCTTAAATTTCATTAGCCTATTTTTTTTTGTAAACTCGGGCTGCAGTGCGATGTTAAATGGAGGGAGGGAAAAAAACAACGTGAACTCATGTAACGTGAATAAACGTGAGTATGTGCAAAAAATATTTGGTTTGTAGCACTGGCGGCAATGAGTAAACAATCAGTAGAGTGGAGGAAGACATTGGATGGATCATGGGGTAGTGTAAGTTTTCACCCGCACAATGGGTCTTAATTTTAATTTAAATGGTCTAAAAAAGGTCTTAAAAGAGTCTTAAATTTGGGGTAGTCAAACCTGGGGATACCCTGTTGTAGCTCTTAAACAAAATTTACTCAAATATACCTAAAAATACTCTTGGTGATGTATCAGCATCCCACGATATCGATACTGTGTCATCAAATTAAACGATAAGATATATAAATATGTCAGTATTTTTTCCTCTTTGTTAATATTTTATATTGTGATGTGTGAGCTACTGTGTCCAAATCATTTCCCTTGTGGATTATAAGGTTAGTCGAAGTCCAAGTCTAACCCTAGCACATTATTAACCATATAACCTTTCTTTGAGTACAGATATTCAGACCTCTTTCCACCTCCGTGTAATGGGTTCTTTGCAGCGTTCGGGGAGATAAGACTCTTTCTAGTGAGGAAACCTAAACGCCGCAGGTTTTGGGTCATCCATGTTTAACTTTTAATTGGTGAAGCTCAGGTGGCCGTGTAAGCAGATCTGCGTAGGAGGGGCCCGCTTTGTCACATGTTTAAACCCGCAAGTCCACAAGATATTAGGAAACGCACTGATTAATAAAAGTAAAGCAGCAGTAGAAGACTCTCTCGCCCTTTCTTCTAAAAGACCGCAGCATACTGATGGATATCAAAGTGAATGCACGCTGACATCTTGTGGGCACGTTGAGCAATTACACTGTGTCTGGCTGTGTAAAGTAGTCTTAAGTTATAGGAGATTTTACGCCTCTTGCAATAATGTTTTTATAATAGCGTTTTATTAATACAAAATTTGACCAGGGATTGTTCCAGTAAAAATAGAGAGGACAGAGAAGTTTTTTTTTTCAATCTATTTTTACTGCAGATAACAATTAGGGGTGTGTAAAAATATTGAAATATCCATATACTGCATTGTTTTATGTGATAATACAGTATTGATATCGTGGGCTGCTGTATCGATATATTGCCAAGTGTATATGTTAGGTATATTTGACTAAATTATTTTGTGTAAGAGCTACAATTGTGTTGTATTTTCACTGTTTTGAGTAAAATGGGCATTTTCCATATTAACATTGTACAAACTTAGTATCATGGGCTGCTGTATCGAGTATTTTTTGTGTATTTTACTGAATTACTTTGTTACAGTGCTACAGTTTTGTTGGAAAGGAAAGAAAGTCATTCATGCAATATATTACACATTTTCACTGTTTTGATGATTTTGATGATAAACAAATGTGTATTAGTTCAGTGTAGGTTACTTCTGATAGCAACAATTATTAATAAAGACATAATATACCTTTTTATAGAATTGGAAAATTAAAAAAACATCTAGGCACAATAAAGACTGACTAAAATAATCATTTGTTGCAACCCTATTAGCAAAGGACAACATATCCATTATGAAGATATACTGTATTAAATGGTCATTGAAATATTTTTTTTGAAAATTTGGAAGCAGATATTTTTGACTTCTTGCCCTCTCCACTAAAAAAGTAGATAATTCATGTTTTACACTTTGCTGAAGAAGTTTAGATGGGCATTGCTTGTCAAGGGTAACTCATTGAAAAAAAAGTTAATTTTGTTGTTCAAAATCAATTTTTTACTGCAGATAATAATTAGGGGTATGTACAAATATTGAAATATCGACATACTGCATTGTTTAATATGATGATACAGGATCGATATTGTGGGATAAGTGTATTTTTAGGTATATTTTACTAAATTGTGCTGCAATTGTGTTGACATTTTCACTGTTTTGAGTAAAATGGGCGTTTTCCATATTAACTTGGTACAAACTTAGTATCATGGGCTGCTGTATCGAGTACTTTTTGTATATTTTGCTAAATTATTTTGTTACAGTGCTACAGTTTTGTTGCTTGTTTTAGAGGAAAGAAGCTCTTTTATGCAACACATTTAACATTTTCACTGTTTTGATGATTAAAATGTTTGTGTTTCATATTCACTTTGCACAAAAAGACTTTTAGTATCACAGACATGATTTAGAAATTATTTTTATTGAACTGTATCGAAATATATCATATTGAGTCGAAAGTGCACTGTATCGAGATATGTATCGTATCATGGCCTGTGTATCGAGGTATGTATCGTATCAACAATGTCTTAATGATAACCAAACCTAATAATAATACTCAACTTGGAGAGAAAAATAGTACTGGTATTCTGACAAAAAAAACAAAAAAACAACAACAACAAAAAAAATATTATATCTCTTTTAAAGGAAGATATGTGTATTTGGAAGTTCAAGAATGTGAAAAATAAACATAAGGGCGGGTGGAACAACAAAATAATAATAATGGGTCAGTACGTTTATAATCTGTATTACTTTAACATTAGGCTCTCTGAAAATTTGCAAAAAAAATATGGTTAAAATGGAGATTTTTGTTGCAGTACAGTGAGTTCTTGGGTCTAGTCACTCATAAAAATGATCAGGTTCAACATTTGTGAATTTACCTTTTGAATATAGGGAAAACTGGCTCTTGTCCTTCATCTGGGAGTATGACATCCTCACAGTCTACAGTCTGAAAACCACAAATAGACCGTGAAAAAGTACAGCAGCATTAAAGTAGGCCTATAGTAGCAGTAGTAGTAGTGGTAGTAGTTCTAGTTTGCAGTATAAAGTAACATGTAACCCCCTTGTGGCCACATAGAGTTGTGCTCTTGTGTCTGACCTGTTTGTGTGCTTGTGTGCAGACTGTATGATGAACATCCACAAGCGCTGCGTGGCCAACGTGCCCAGCCTGTGCGGGACGGACCACACGGAGAGGAGAGGCCGCATCCACATCTCGGCGCAGATCAGCGGGGACAGCCTCACGGTCAAAAGTCAGTCACCATGGAAACCGTTCATTCACATTCAACGAAAACAAGCCATTTTATCATATGAAAGGGTCAAATATTACACTGTTTCCTGATCTGTGTTCAAAAACAGACCTGGAGTTGTGGTTTGTTTCACTCACACAAGTTTTTCTCTCAAATGGAAAACACTGTTCCACCTTGTGATGTTATGTGAGAATACATTTACTGCTCAGTTGTGTTTTTAAACTCCATACACCTTCACTAGAATCATTTGGATGATTTCGGTTCCATTTCCAGATTTCCATTTCCAGATTTCCAGTCTCTATTACCATTACTATTTCTCTACTAAAGGTAAAAGGAGCTGTTAATTTGAAAACTACTGCTTCATGACATCACTGGGTGGAACAAAGCATTCTGAGCTTTGGATATGTAGGCAGACTAATATTAAAGCGTTACTCAAACATGTGTGAATGAAACAATACACAACTCCAAGTATGTTTTGAGGTGATAACAACATTCTAATATGGCTTTTAGCTCACAAAACTCAATTTTTCATAAAGGAACACAAGGAAACAACATTATAACATAGATCAGAACACAGCGTAATATATTCCTTTTAAAGTCAAATAAAAATTCAAAAATATATCTTGACCAACTTGACCACTACCAAACCTTGATATATTTTATAAGCTATTCATTATTCCTGTAAAAAAAAGCTGTGCCAAATATCAGTGCTCTCCACGTGCTTGCATATTGCCAGGTCACACCAGGCTCTGTATCAGCCCCAAACCCAAAGTGGAAATTCCATTATGAGATCGAAGAACCACCGATCAGCCCACATCTGCGCCGGGGCCATGGACACGTGTTCCCACCACTTTAGATTGATTATGGAGCCCTGCCACTAAACTGTTGTTAAGTGTTGTCAAATGTACGCAAGCAGGCTACTTCATTTTGGGCAGCACAGCACAGCACCCATTGGCTTTGATTCATTAGGTTTTTAGGATACATTTGAAATAGTCACTGACGTTTATGGGTAGTGTAAATGTTATCTTGACATGTAATTGGCTGCAATGATTAATTGGTATATCTGTGTCTGTGTAATCCTTCAGTCGTCCAAATTAAGATCTCAACAGGATCCAAAATACACACAATACAAATCTCCCTGTTTTCAGCCGTACGTGATTGACAGGTGGATTGACCAATCAGGGACATGCAAAACTGAAAAAACATGACATATTTCTGCAGAATCAAAGAGCAAAGCATTAAATACTGTTCTTGATTTTATTTGTAAATCATAGGTGACCAATGAGTTCCTTCGTTTCATATGCATCACCAAAAATAAGTGTGTGGGGACCGGACTGATATCAATCTGTATAAAAAAAAAATATATCATTGTAGAGTTCCAGGCAAGGTAAGGTAATGGCAAAAGAAAATTCAGTTGTCAACTGGGCAAAATTTTCAGAGTGAAGATGTTTCTCAGTTCATCCAAGCTGCTTCTTCAGTTGTGGGCAGATGCTGGTGGATACTGCCTTATATTTGCCTGCAGGGAGGAGCTAACGACACTGAAACTACTCTGAAACTACCTATTTGTTTACAGGTTCTGTTTGTTATAGCTACTACATTAAATGTGAACTGTCCCTGAGTCATAGTTTACAGTAGAGGCCTGAATGATTATGTAAAGTATGACTCAGGGACAGTTCACACTTACCTACTTAACTAACACAAACTGTAAACAAATGTGTGTTACATAATATACGTTTTTGTAGAATTGGCAAATTTAAAAAACATCTAGGCACAATAAAGACCAACTAAAATAATAATTTGTTGCAACCCTATTAGCAAAGGACAACATATCCAATATGAAGCTATACTGTATTAAATTGTCATTGAAATTTTTTTTTTTTTTTTTTGAAAATTTGGAAGCAGATATTTTTGGCTTATTTGCTCTCACTACTTAAAAAGTAGTTAATATTTTATACTTTTGCTAAAGAAGTTTAGATGGGCACTGCTTCTCAGAGATAACTTTTCTTATTCTTTTTTTTTTTATGGTATTGCTGTAGCTCATTGAAAAAAACTGATAACTTTACTGTTGTTCTTTGTGAATTTTCCCTTCAGTTATGGACGCAAAGAACTTGGTGCCTATGGACCCTAACGGCCTGTCAGACCCCTATGTGAAGCTGAAGCTGATCCCAGACCCCAAGAGTGAGAGCAAGCAGAAGACCCGCACCATCAAGTGCTGCCTCAACCCCGTGTGGAACGAGACCTTTAGTTTGTAAGCCTCACCTTTCGTGTGTGTTCTGTTACCACAACATTCTATAGCAGATTTTAAACTCATTGTAACATACTAACAACTATTGTCATTTATATAAATTTATTTGTGAGCTTTAAGCCGTGTTATAATGCTGTTGCCTCCTAAAAAACAGACCTGGAGTTGTGTTTCATTCACACATGTTTGAGTAACCCTGGATTATTGGGCTGTCTGCATCCCCAAAGCTCAAAATGCTCTGTTCCACCTTGTGATGTCATGTAATAGTAGTTTCAAGTTAATAGCTACCGTCTGAGCTTTGGAGATATAGACAGACTAATAATAAATGGTTACTCAAACATGTGTGAATGAAACAAACAAAACACAACTCCAGGTTTGTTTTTGATGAGGTAACAACATTATAACATGACTTAAAACACACAATGATCAATTTTGTGTAACATAGGACATTTAACCAGTCTTCAGTGCTGCTGGAGATAGACAGATGGACAGACACAGCCATTTTCATACACACCCCAGTAACGTCACTACTTACGCATGTAGTAAATAATATATTCTGATTTCTATTCACTTTTTACACATGAAGAAGGCTACAGTTCTGTGTGAGACTCCAAAGCCTGTAGGACAGAGTGAATCTAACAGCTTGTGTACTGTTGTTGTTCCTCAGCACTCTGAAGGAGAGTGACAAAGACCGGCGCCTGTCTGTGGAGGTGTGGGACTGGGACCTCACCAGCCGCAACGACTTCATGGGCTCCCTCTCGTTTGGCATCTCCGAGCTGCAGAAACAAGAGATAGATGGATGGTAGTGTATGGGGCATAACGCGATGGGTGTTGGAAGCGGATGTTAGGCATGGGCCATATGGAGCTCAACAGTGACCCCTCCTGCCCGTGACCGCCCACCCTTCCCAGTTCCGGAAATACATTTCTCATTCATTTTTCCCATAGACTTTCTGAAAAAATGCATATAAAAAAATGTCTCTGTAGTAACTCATGATCAGAAGACCTATCATTTAAAAAAGAATCTTTTTCTGACATTTTATAACCCGCCAAATTATTAAAGCATTCGACTAATCTTGTGTTTTAAATGTGCTTTTTGAGGCTTAAAATAACTGTATTATGGATATTAGTTACCAAGTAGTAGAACTCTTTGAAATTTTGAAACGTCTATTGCAAAAATGAATGTAGAGTACTTCCAGAACTGAAGTAGGAGGTCACTGTTGAGCACCATAGCAGTTCTAGTATCGTATTCCAAAAAAAAAATAAAAAAATCTTTGGTTCTTTTTAAAGACCATACAGTAGGAGAAGTATTCACCTTGTTGATGTGTTTCGACTGTAAGCCATCTTCAGACAGTGACAGTTCTGAAGATGGCTTGCAGCATTGCAGAAACAAGGTAAATGTATCTCCTACTTTATTATCCTTAAAAAGAACCCAAGAAATTCCCTGAGTGCCCTTTTAGAACAGGCTAATGAGTAAAAATGGCTGTTATATGGCTGCATTTTTACACAAACATGTTAACACATTTTTTAAAAATGTTAATAAAATACATTTTGTTATTATTTACAAAAGTGCTAAGTTCATTTGTGATCATAACTTTAGATGCTTTTGTGGGCCTTGTTATGGATTTTATAAAGCTAAATATTGGGATTGGCAAAGATAATTTATTGGGGACAATAAGCAGGCCAGATATTGGGTATATTGGTATCAGCCTGCCCCTAGTGGATATCTGTAGAGGCAACCCTGCTTCGATATTTGATGACATAATGTGGAATTTTCCCAGGCAAAGTAAGAACTTTTCCATGGAGATGAGCAGGTGGTAGACACTCCAGCAGAAAAGTTACATGGTGCCCCTTCAAATATCCACAAGGGGTGGGCTGATACCAATATACCCAATATCTGGCCTGCTTTTGTGGGCCTTGTTATGGATTTTATAAAGCTAAATATTGGGATTGGCACAGATAATTTATTGGGCACAATAAGCAGGCCAGATTAAGTTCATTACTTTGCATGGGAAAATTCCACATTATGTCATCAAATAGCCAAGCAGGGTTGCCTCTACAGATACTAAAACTTGTATCGAAATTAGATTCTCATTTGAGCAAGTATCAATACTAAAAAAGTCACATTGACGGGACAGAAATTAACCTTTCCTGAGTAGCTTTAGAATGATCTTGAGCTGTATCAGAACAAGTTTAAGAGCACATAGTATATGCCAATGAACCATTATTACCTGGAGTCTGAAGTTTTTGCATTTGGTAACATTAGTTTTAGATCAACACTGCGGTTTACAATTAAGAAAATGTACTGCATGAGCTGCATGTGTGATAATGTATTACTAAATACCAGAAAACTGTAAAATGCATCTCCTTTAAGAGTCTAAATGTTCTAGTGTGTTTGTAATTCCTGGATTAGTTGTAACAAAGCGTTCCTCTGATCCTGACTTAGGTATAAGCTTTTGGCCCAGGAGGAAGGAGAATACTTCAATGTCCCGGTGCAGCCAGATGGAGAGGATGGAAATGAGGAGCTCCGACAGAAATTTGAGGTAACACCGGTACTGTGCTAAATTCACTTCGGAAATGTCAATGGAACAAGTACGAGTAACATTACTTCAAAGTAATCTTGCTCAAGTAGAAGTATAAAGTAGCAGTCCTTGAAATTGTATTTGGAAAAACTCCCAAACTGTATCTTGAAAATTAACTGTCAGGACATAAAATCTAATTTATAAATGACAGCTGATGTAATTTAGACAAAATATTAAATGACAATAATAATTCAAATCTGGTATTTTCAGAAAGAAAGACACAAAGACGAGAAAAACAATCAAACAAATCTGAAGAAGCTAGAAATATTGTCAACATAAAGCTTTTGTTACTTTAGACTTGCTCACAGTGAGAAGAGTAACCTAAACTTTTACTCAAGACTACAGCTACTTCAGTAAAAATATTACTCAAGTAGGAGTAAAAGTATACTGCTAGAAATATACTTTAAAAACAACAATTTCGGTAAAAACTTAGTTAATTAAATGGAAGCGAGTAAGTGTAACTAACTACTCACCTCTGATTGTTGAATGGACTTGATTTGACTGGACTTGTTTGTGTGTTCGTGGCAGAGGTGGAAGGTGGGCCCGGGAAAGCCTGCAGACTCCTCCTCCTCTTCTTCGATCTGCAAATACGACAGCAACGGCAACCAGGACCGAGTCAAGCTGTCAGACTTCAACTTCATCATGGTCCTGGGAAAGGGCAGCTTCGGAAAGGTGCTGCTTTTGAATCCAATTCAGATAGGGCAAATATTAGGCTATTTTCTGATCGATGTTATAATGTTGATTGCTCATCACACACAGACCTGGAGTTGTGTTTTGTTTCATTCACTGCACATTTTGGAGTTTGAGTTCTTTCCTGAAACAGAAAACACTTTTTTAAACTCCATACACCTTCACTAGAATCATTTTGTTCATTTCAGTCCTGGAATTGCCATTCTCAACCAAATAAAAAGGTAAAAGGAGCTGGTAACATGAAAACTACACTACCACTTCATGACATCACAAGACAGAACAGAGCATTTTGAGTACTGGAGATGCAAATAGACCAATAATAAAAGGTTACTCAATCATGTGTGAAACAAAACACAACTCCAGGTATGTTTTGAGGATGTAACAACATTATAACATGGCTTAGAGCTCACAAGAGTCAAATTTCTGCAATAGACGACCTTTAAGTGTGTTTAGTCAAATGAGTACCGTATTTTCCACACTATAGGGCACTCTGGATTATAAGGCGCACTGTCATTGAATGTTCTATTTCACATATAAACCGCACCGAACTATAAGGCGCATTAAATGAAACACAACAGTTAGATAAGTCAGTCCAACTTTATTTAATGTGTTCACAATAACTCTCAACTTTGTTCAGTTGTAATGCGTAAAAAAAAATACTGTCTGAAAGCTTTAAATTGTTTGCGTATTCACAATAACTCATAATTCTTCAAACAGTTGGGCAATTACGGCATCCAGCACGCCCACATCCCTCTCGTCATTATCCGAGTCAGTGTGGTTACTGTTACCTGGCAGTTCAGTGATGATTGCGGTCTTTGTGAAAGTTCGGACCACAGTTGATACTGATCCTTAGTCCACGATCCATTGGCAGATCGTAGCGTAAGTCGCTCGGCGCTGTCTCCCTGTTTTGGTGAATGTGTGTTCGCCTTCTATCATCTATCAGCAGCTTTGAGTTTAAAGTGGGTGTTGTAAGCGTGTCTCTTGACAGGTGCATTTTGATATTAAAAGGAATCACAGGATGTATTACTCCTGATGCTCCTGACTACGGGAGCCGTAATGCTGCAAGTGGTGTGGCTTTGTAGTTTACTAAAGTCGTACTAAGACGCCTCAATAAATTCATATATAAGGATAAGGCTCTGGATTATAAGGCGCGCAGTCGTTTTTTGATTAAATTAAAGGCTTTTAAGTGCGCCCTATAGTGCGGAAAATACGGTAGTCTAACCTGTTATACGCACATGTGCTCTTGGATCATTAACTCCATGGTCATGTCATGTTGCTTGTACTGTATGAGGAGCTGTTCGCAGGCGTGTAAAACAGCACTGAAAGCTGTTGAATCACTAAATGTGCAGTTAAGATTCATGATAAGAAACCCCAACAGTATCACCACTGTCCCATTCTTGTAAAATACAGTTTATTACATTTTGAAAATCTAATGATATATGCAAAAACATCTCAAATAACATGCTCATCCTCCAGAGAAGAGAGCACTATCCCCAAATGTAAGACCGCACTCACCAAATCCCCTTTTTCCTCTGTCGCTGTGAGTCATTGGAATAAATCGCCAACAGAGACTCTAATCTGCACAGGTTTTCAAATGTTTGCACGTCTGACAAAGCGATCTCTAAAACAAGTTTGTACACATTATGGATGAGTGTACAATGTGTGTGTGTGCAAATGTTGTTTAGAATAATATTTCAACACTGTAACTTTAAGTAATATCTGTTTTAATTTATTTTTGGTCAATTTACTTATATACACTGAATCTGTCTTTTAGTATTTTCACTCAGGGACTACAGGTGTAAATTAGGATTCATGCTATAACCTGCACCAGCATCTTTCCTATCACTTCTGTCTTGGTTAATGTATTGTTGTGCACTGTCCCTCTCTGTCCACAGGTGATGCTAGCAGAGAGGAAGGGCACAGACGAGTTGTACGCCATAAAGATCCTAAAGAAGGACGTGGTGATCCAGGACGACGACGTGGAGTGCACTATGGTGGAGAAGAGGGTGCTGGCACTATCTGGAAAGCCACCCTTTCTCACACAGCTTCACTCCTGCTTCCAAACCATGGTAACATTCATTTATTACACACTTCACTAACAATTGATGCTTTGCAGTGGTATCACGCTGGGGGTGCTCTACGCGTATCTCTATGGCGGAATGTTCAGCACTTACCGAGGAGCAAGCAAATAATAAGAAAAGACTGTCAAAAAAGTTTAAAGAGTCTGATCAGTACAAGCGTTCATGGTCCTTTACAGTATCCATCAGCACTTCCATAGTTTTGACTATTTTTGTTTTATTATTTGATTAGTCCACTGTGTTTGTTTGGGGTTTTTTTTATAAAAAAAATGTGGAACCAGTCCAAAATACTTTGAAACAAACCTAAAATTCTTAACCCACTAACTAAATCTAAACTGTCAAAATTACCCAAATGAACAAAATATTTTAAATTCATGCCATTTAATCTGAACATTTTTTCAATCTTCTTCTACGTTTGTGATAGCCAATGTACATTTCCTCTCTACCTCAAATTGAATTCATGGTCTAAGCTTTTAACCACTTTTATATTGTCTTCTCATCAAAAACATACCTGGAGTTGTATTATATGTAGATTTTATTAATCCAAGTCTCAAAAACAAAACAAAAAATGGGCGTTTTGTTGTGTCACAGGTAAAATTACAGACTTCTTCCGCACAGTTTTAAAGTTTTTTTTTAGCATAGTATTCACGTGGCCTGTCTTTTTTTAAAATTTGAATAAACAGGGACATTTGAAAACAGTTGGAAATATCTTGAGGGAAAAAAAAACTCTTAACCTGCTAACTAAACCTTAACTGTCAAAATTTCAAAAACGAAAAAATTATCCCAATTCATGCCATTTCATTAACTTTTTTCTGTTCTTTTTTTTAATGATTTGAAGTTCAATACAAAACGTGACAGTGACTTAACTGAAAAACTGCTGGTAAATGCTAGTTAGGTTGTATATGTAATTTTATGTACAAGAGACTTGTTTAAGATCACAATCTCAACTGTTGTAGTTCCAACTAAATCAACTCTTTCTGGTTAGACAGTGTTAAGTGCAAGGCTCAGATTAGCAGCACAACCACAGAGGATCAGATGCAAAATATCAACAGAAACACTGCCAAATCTGATCTGTAATCAACTAAAGACCTGTCCTGCCAGTTGATTAGTCAACTTAAAAGGGGTCATGGCAAAAGCTCTCAAAACTGTGATGTATCTCTGTGTGTCTGACTAAAACTGCACTCACAAGACTATATAGTGCCTGGGAGTTCATGCAAAAACTACTATTTATGCAGAAAAAAGCACTAGAAGGCAGTGTATTCATCTAAGGCAGGGGTGTCAAACATACGGCCCGGGGGCCAGATCCGGCCCTCCAAGACCTTTAATCTGGCCCTTGGCTGATTTTCTACTAAAATATTTTAATTATATTTTAAAACCTCAAGACAGAATTTGCAATTTTTCTCATACCATTCACAGTCAAAACCTCTGATGTGCCCACAGACATGCAACTAGAAATAATAGATTTACAGTTACTACCTTTGTGAGCAGGTTTTCTCAGTAATGAACATTAATAAAACAAAGCTGTGCTCAAAACTAACACACAACACACAAGCACTTGAATGACATTGTGAAGACAGCAGCTACTCAGGACATGGTGCTTGATGTTGATGCACTTGTGCAGGCTAAAAGATGCCAAGTTTCAGGAGCAAAAAGAAAGCATGACTAAATTCTATGAAATGCACACAAGTTCATGTTGAAATTGCATTTTTCTTAAAGTTTCAGGTTGTTCATAATATTATAATATTTTGTAAAAGAAAGAGTTCATCAATTAAAAAAGATTTCTGTAATAGATTTGTATTTCTCTGCACAAATATTTGAACTTAATGTTTTTTGGGGGGGTTTATATGACATGGTTTTCTGATCCGGCCCCTTTTGGGATCAAAGTAGGTTGGATATGGCCCCCGGACCAAAATGAGTTTGACACCCCTGGTCTAATGTATTATTTTTACATGTACAAAAAACTCACTCACTTCTCCTTTTTGAAGCTAAATACTTTTTTTTCTAACTTCAAGGGAAAAATATTGGTGGAGTAAGTAACAGACAATAAACTGCAGTTTCCCACAGTGTTTCATTCTGCAATTCTATATTGTGCTCATGTTTTTAGACTAGTTTTTTTGGATAATCCTGCTTTAGAGTTGTTGTGTTAGTGACCTAAATTAGTTTCAACTCTATCGTTAATATTTCTTTCTTCAATATATCGCACTTCAAAATGTATTATTGTCACAACCCTAGGAAGGAGACTTTTAGTGATTTTGAGACTGATAATGCTCCTCTTTTCTGCCATGTTCCAGGACAGATTGTATTTTGTGATGGAGTACATAAATGGAGGAGACCTCATGTACCACATTCAGCTGGTCGGCAAGTTCAAGGAGCCTCACGCTGTGTAAGAACTAGAACTACAGCTCACTGTCCTGTTACGACACTGGCAAAGAACTAACAAGCATGTGTGTTTTGGTTTTGTGCTCCAAAGGTTTTATGCGGCCGAGATTGCCATTGGACTTTTCTTCCTTCACTCCAAAAACATTGTGTATCGGTGAGTTAATAAAGAGTTAAATTTTTTTTTTGGTCACAGGTATATTTGAACATTATTCCAGAAACAGTAAAGTTTAACATGCAACAAGACCGAAAAGGTGTAGACTTAAAACATATTGTGCTTGTGTCTGAATGTATGGCACACTTGCGGATCATTATGTTAGAATTTGCATGTTTTAAATCACAATATTCATCTAAAATGACTTAATGAAAGAAACAGGTCCACTGACTTCTGCGTTAGAAAACTATTGTGCCTAATGGGAACAGACGTTGTCTAAAAGTCATTACAACAAAGAGCTGCACAGCTGTCGGCGTATAGTGGATTTTTTTGACTCCGCGGTGCTGCTGAATCGTCTGTGTATCAAAGATTAAGAAAATTAAATTGGAGAACGAAGTTAATTGGCAATATGCCGTCTTGAAAATAAGCAATTAAAGATCGCTCAAACATGCATGAGTCACTCCAAATTCAGCTTTTGGTAAGTAAATGGTAAGTGGAAACAACTATAAAATGGTTAAACGCTCTGAAAAGTAGATTTTGCATAATAGGTCTATTTTCAGCTTCTTGGCCTTATATTATATATTATATTATATCTTTGGTATCATAGAATAATATTGCTTTCTTCCTGTAAATATTCACTGGCATCAAAAGAAAACTACCATATTTTCCAGGCTATTGGGTGAGCTCTTAAGCCTCCAACCCCTTCCAAATTACCCTTGGACTACAATCTGATAACATATTTACATATCATGTATATGTTCATTAATGTGTTTTGTCCCTGTTTCAAATAAATAAATTCAATTCAGTTCAATTAAATCCCATCAAAAAAATGACTGCGCACCCCACAGTCCAGAGCACGCTATACACGAATCCACTCAGGTGTCCCAGCATGACTTCAGTACTGCGAACACGCCGACAATCCGTTGGTCCCAGACAGCACCCTCCCTACACGCCACAACTGAACAAAGCCCAGAGTCACTGTGAACACCACAAACAAAGTCCCACTGAACCATCCAACTGTTGTGTTTCCTTTAAAGTTCGGTGCGGTTTATTTGTGAAAAAAATTCGAAAATAGACCATTTAATGACAGTGCGCCTTACAGAGCGTCTAATAGCCCAGGCCCCGTTAGTACTTGGATGGGAGACCACTGGGAAAATCAGGTGCCACAGTGCGTCGCCAGTCACAAAAACTGTCGTGTCCTTAGGCAAGACACTTCTCCTGCTTTACCTAGTATGAACATGGTGTGTGCGTGAGAGTTGCTGGCTTCTGTTCTGCATTTTATTATATATTTATTTATTTTTTAAGTAGAATTTCAATGTTTGTTCTGATTTTCTTTTTTAATAAACACCATTGTTCATCTAAGAGCAAATTGGCTAGGTCCACAAAATCACTGAATTTCAGAGTTTGAAGGTTTATAATAATGAACTGGCAGCCTTGTTGTCACACACTTGCTTATTTTTTTGCAAACTGTATGTTGGTTATGTGTTTGTCTTATATCCACAGTGATCTGAAGCTGGACAACGTGATGCTGGACTCGGAGGGCCACATAAAGATCGCAGACTTCGGAATGTGCAAAGAGAACATGTACGACGGAGAGACCACCAAGACCTTCTGTGGAACGCCGGACTACATCGCTCCTGAAGTACGAGGAGACAGGGCAAAAAATACAATCAATCATACGGAGAAAAAATATGAATGACATTTTTTATCATTTCAATTTCATCACAATTAATGAACATGAAGAGTTTACATCCCTAAGTAGAAACCAGAGCTATTTGTGAAAAACCATACCTATTGTGATTTGACCTATAGGAGGAGTGGTCCATATCACCATTCTATTTGGTATTTTATTCGGCCAGTGCAAGAGTGCAAATCCAATTCCTTTTTTTTTTTTCTTACAAGGCCATTTTACGTTGTGTTTGTCTCCACGAGCAGTACTTGAAATTTAAAGTACCGATTTGTGTGGTTGGTTTGAATGAGAAAATTCTGTTTCCCCCAAGAAAGCATAGTATCGCAAAAGCCGAGGTACAGTAGCTGCTTTCATAGTGAGAAAACATTTTATTTATTATAAACTTGAGCCATATATGACTCTTTGGGATGACTGATTGACTGTGCAAACCATTTTTTATACCAGTACATTTCTTACAGCCCTATTAAATGGTGCGACCAAAACACTTAATCATTTGTTTTTTTGTTGTATTTTTTTAAACATTGACTTAATATTTGTTGCAGATTATTGCCTACCAGCCATATGGGAAGTCGGTGGACTGGTGGGCGTATGGAGTGCTACTCTATGAAATGCTGGCAGGGCAGGTCTGTATCAACACACTCTTGATTTCGCAATGAATCACAGACCATTGACAACAAACGCTAGCACAGTTTAACCTCTCCTCTGCATTCCACCCACAAGCAGCATTTGAATTTGAAAAAGTCACAAAATAAAGTATTAAAATAATAACAGCATGTAGCACCAGACAAGAGCAATATTGACAAAAAGATGCCTCTGAAAAGGATGGGTTTTTCTTCTCCTTATGAACTTTTCCTCCGCAGCCTCCGTTCGATGGAGAAGATGAGGACGAACTGTTTCAGTCCATCATGGAGCATCACGTCTCTTACCCCAAATCCATGTCCAAAGAAGCTGTGGCCATCTGCAAGGGGGTACGCGTCACACTACAATGCACCCACAGCCTATAATACTGGGTCTCATAGTGTAGTTTGCTAATAAATGACTTCATGGTCGCTGTGACTTTTTTGGTCAGATGACTTAAAGCTAGTCTACATGTATTCTATGATCAGACTATACTGACTGTTACGCCTGTAGCTATTGGAGCTCTGTTTAGACACAAAATACTGCTAAAAGTGCTGTTCAGGGTTCCCACAGTCATGGAAATCCATGGAAATTGAAAATGTAATTTTCCAGGTGTGGAAAAGAATGGAAACATGGAATTTTAGTGTCTCTTTCACTCAACTACAGCGTTCTGTTAAGTTCTCATGAGGCTATTATGATTATTTCTGAACATCTGCACCTTTTGTTTAAAAGAGACAACAATAAATGCTCTGACAGGATTTTGAATGTTCAAAAACTATAATCCCAAACCATAAGGTGAGTGGAAAGGGTTAACATTTCATATTTAGCTCTAAAAGTCTGAACAATTCTACACATGTAGGTGCTGTAAATGTATGGAAAAATCACTTTAGGTCATGAAAAAGTCATGGAAAAGTTTAGAAATTTTGTCAGGAGTGGAAACCCTGCTTGTTGTAGTTGTAGTTGTCGGTGTTCCAACCTCTACTACGAGCATAATGATACATTGCAGTGACACTGAGGATGTTCTACATTTATCTCTATGGTGGAATGTTCAGCAGTTATCATGGAGATTTAATAAAAATTCTAAATCTATTTAAGCAACACATTTTCAGGAGCCTGTGATCAGTACAAGAGTTTAATGGTGCAGTTTAGGTGTTGACAAACTAGAGAGATTAAATGAAAAACTGCTGGCTAAAACCCTATTCACACGGGATTAGTATTACCTGTGGACCTTTGGTGATTTGTAATAATTGTGGTGGATGCCTCAGATCTTAATTCCGTGCGAATGCGCCATGTCTGTAATTTGTAAAGTAAGAATTCCAGTACAAAGAAATGACTTACTATATTTTGCCAAACACAGACATCCAGTGATAATACTAGTCCCGTACAAATCTGCATCTCAGTTAGGAGTGTGCAAAAATATCAAAATATCGATATATTGTATCATTTAATGTGCTGATACAGTATGGATATCATGGGCTGCTGTATTGATATATTGCCAGGAGTATTTTTTGGTATATTTTACTACATTATTTAGTTACAGCGCTACAGTTTTGTTGCTTGTTTAGAGGAAGGAAACTCGTTTATGCGACACATTTGACATTTTCACTGTTTTGATGATTAAAATGTTTGTGTTTCATATGAACTTTGCACGAGAAGTGGTTTAACAAAGACTTTTAGTGTCACAACCATGATTTAGCATATATGTTTTACTGAAGTGCATCGAATCAATTTGAAATATATCGTATCAAATCAAAAGCTCACTGTATCGACATATGTATCGTATCGGAAGCTTCTTAATGGTACCCAGCCCTAATCTCAGTGTTGTTGTAACTGCGCCTTTTCTGTTTCTTTCTTTTCTTTCTGCATTCTTTTCTCTTTTAATTTCAGTCAGTGTCATTGAAATAGAGTAATTTACAGACTTCGCTTATCCTGTGCGAATGCACTGCAAGTAACACAGAGGTGGGGCGGTAATTTGCAAATTACCAAATGTCCCCAGGTTGTACTTCTCTCGTGCGAACATGGCTTAAGACTTGTTTATCAAATCAGCTTTCCTGTATTTTCCACCTAAATCAGCTCTTCATGGTTTGAATATTGATGTCATTTGGTGCAAAGTATCAATAAACTTCTACCACTACTACAAAGATGTGTTAATTGCCTTGTAAGATTTGTATGATGAATGAAAATAATGTGAGAGGGAAGCAGCTGTTAATGGAAACTACAGGTCTTTTTCTGTCCAATGTAAATGATCTAATAAAATGCCCTGTTCTGTTTGTTCAGCTGATGACAAAGCACCCCGCCAAGCGCTTGGGCTGCGGTCCCGAGGGCGAGCGAGACATCAGGGAGCACGCTTTCTTCCGCTTTATCGACTGGGTAAAACTTGAGAACAAAGAGGTGCAGCCGCCGTTCAAACCGAATGCTGTGAGTACATTTCTTTTCTCACATGTTCAAACGCTCATATATACAGTATTCCTATTAGACGGATTAGCCGAGGTAAGTTCCCATTATTCCCCCAAATCGTCCCATTTCCTGCCATTGGTCACTCCACTGGCAAGAACTGTCCCGATTGGTCAGTGCAGTCACCAATGATGAAGCTTGTAGCGCTCACTGGCTCACACATGGACCAATGGAAATCCACACTTTTGACTGTGAGGGATTTGATTGGTTGACAGCCTGTTTTAGTTTGTTTCTCTTTTTTCTCGTTTTTTCTCCCATCATGCCATCATACTCACCGCACCCATGCCTCCATTTTTCTCCCTCTCTCCTTTGCACAACAGTGTGGCCGTGAGGCGGAGAACTTTGATCGCTTTTTCACACGCCACCCTCCCGAGCTGACCCCCACAGATCAGGACGTTATTTTCAACCTGGACCAGAACGAGTTCCAAAACTTCTCATTTGTTAACCCCGAGTATGCCCAGCCAAGCCACTGACCACATAGGCCCAGCTCACACCAGTGTACGCTCTGTGGAAATCACTCCGACATGTGGAGATTCATAGCTGGAAAGAGCAATACCTTTTTGCTTTTGTCATGCGTCCAGTTGATACTTTGCAGCTGATGTCATCAACGTTCCCTGGGGGTGTGACGCTAACTGTAGGCACGGCTCTGTCTGAAGCTCTGAGCTTTATTTTAACACAATCTGACCAGAAAGAACTGACTTAGCTGGAACTACAACAGGTGAGATGATTTGTGCGGTTAAACAAATCTCTCTCAAATAACATCACAATCACAAGCTTTTCAGTTTTTCAGTTAGTCGCTCTTACCTTTTTGTTGAAAATCAAAACCTAAACAGGACCATCAATGCTTTTATTGATCACAGGCTCCTGAAAATGTGCTGTTTAAATCCATTTTGTATTTTGTCTTGAGTAGAGTGACCAGATGTTCCTCTTTACCCGGGACAGTCCCAGTTTTGAGCCCTGTGTCCCCTGTTCTAGCAGATTTATACAAAACCAGTGATTTGTCTCAGTTTTATACAAGAAATGTCCCAGATGTCGCTATTTTTTACCAATTTGATATCTACCAAAAGTAAAGAGAGGCATACACTGTCACTTGTTTCGATAAAATACAGAAAAGGTGCTTAAAAATGAAAATGTGACTATACTGTCACATGTCAGTCATGAATGGGCAAGTGTAGAACAATTTTCCTTAATCATGCACTCGTATCACAGTTTTACTATTATGAACCACCACAAACCGAGGGAGTCCCAGTTTTTAATTTTGAAAATCTGGTCACCCTAGTCTTGACTGTTAGACTGTTTTGCTAATGTGCACATTGTGTCACCATGATAACTCATGAACATTCCGCCATAGACATACATATAGAGCCCCCCCAGTGTGATGTCACTGCAAAGTATCAATTGTCTGTGTTAATTAACATAACTAAATCATGCCAAATTCTTGTTGTTAGAGATGGTTCATCTGTTAAGAATTAATTTGCATATAATGAAGTACTGTATGTTACAATGTCTGACTTCTGACTTATCTGTATGAACACACACACACACACACACGCACATGTTGACACTTAGCCTCAAAGCTAATCTTCAGTTCAGATCCTGATCATGCAGTCGCTGTAATCCCCACAGGAACATATCATGAGTAGAGGCTGTGTGTACAAGTGTTGATTTGACTTGTGTGGTAACGCATGCATGTTGTGCTGCTCCTATGCCCTGTTTTAGCAGACTACCTGTATGACTACCTGTCCTTTAACATATGAGGTTTACCTTTTAAACCTGGAATCATGTCATTTTTGTTTCTACATATTGACAAATCTAAATGTAATCTGTTCACATATTGCTAATATTCATACAGTGTAAGTGAAAAAAAACTGACATCTTTCTTTGCTACTTGCTTCAGTACTTTTCTGTTTTATAGGACCCATTAGTTCAGTGCTATGTCGTGGTGAGCTTCTCTCAAAGTATTTGCTGTTTGTTTTGAACCAGTCAGACTGTAAGTTGTAAATGCGGTGGTCTGACCTTTAGTGGTTTTAACTTAAAGCCGTTGTTTCTGTTTTCTGCATCCACCACACATTCTGCACTGTGTTTCACTATGGGACATATCTGTTCTGACGTACAGTTGTGGATCACCATGGTAACAAACTCCTGTCACGTGCCAAACTGTGATAAAGGGCAGTCAGGCTGTGCCATAGCAGCACATGTACATTCCACTGTAATGGTACATTCCTCCAAACATCAGCACAATCCTATTCATTCTATATATATGAACTGTTTGAGAAGATGTGTTTTATTGTGAGGAGGTATCTTTTGTAACTGTGAATCAATGCAGGATAGTTATCATGTGTCAAACCTTGTTCTCTGAGCTTGTATCAAATACCATATGTTGACGGAAAGACTAGTTTTGTCAAATAAGAGCTAACACCCTGATGGTAAGAAGCAATGATGGAATGATCATATTGAAAATAAATATATATTCAGTTATTAATTGAATGTATCTGTTGTGGTTGATTAACACAAGCTTTGGGAGGGTTTTATTTGACCTGCATGACTAAAGTGTCTCTGCTGTGTCTGGTCTGGCATCAAAGATATGTGTTTTAACCCAAGAATTAAAGGGAGGGTATGTAGAATCTGTATTTTAGATTTTATAAACATGACCTGTGTCTCCAGATATGAGGTAAGCTTGTTCAAATCAAATACAGCTTTTACTGATCACAACTCTGTCCTACAATAGCAAAAGAGCCTAACTCACCACAGTGTGAAACTGAGAAAAATGACTTCAAATTTTCTGTTTTGTCCAGACAAAAGTATAACAGGTAAGGCTCCCAAAATTTGACAACTAGTTGCTATTATGAAGAAATATTTGTATGTGAAAAATATTGAGCATGTGCCAAAAATAAGTCATGCAAAGACAAAAGGCAGAAACTGACATGATCATTATTTGCTTGATTTTGCCCAGACTTCCATCCAAGTGGCCATATTGGCTTGTCAAAGCCTGATCCCGTCAGATCTCAGAAGCTCAGCAAGGCCGGGTCTGGTTACTACTTGGATGGGAGACACTGGGAATTCCAGGTGCCACAGTGGGGTGCCAGTGGCAAAAACTGTCACACTTCACCCACATTGTGTAGTATGAAAGTGGTGTGTGTGTGTGTGTGTGAGTGATGGTGGTGGTCGGAGGGGCCGATGGCGCAGATTGACAGCCTCGCTTCTGTCAATCTGCCAGGGCAGCTGTGGCTACAATAGTAAGTATTAGTTTACAATAGTAGTTTACCACCAATGAATGTGGAGTGAATGAATAATGAACTGTGAACGCTTTGGGTATCTTGAAAGGCGCTATATAAATGCAATGATTAATTAAGTAATTCATTAATCCATTCTAAGAACACCTCACCAAGGTCCAGTCATCATGTGTTTGTTTGAAATTATTTAGAAGAGCTTTGGATTTCCTGTTTTGAGCTGATCAGGATCGTGCAGCCACACTTACTCACTTAGACAGTTTGACAGACACGTGACTTAGTAATAGTATAGTGTGTACAGTTATCCAGGCTGGCGCCACTTTGTGTCTCCGCTCAATTTCTTTTCTCTCCAGCAACTAGGTCAGGAATCAAAATGCATTAGACAGTTTGCAAAAAACCCGGAAGTGCAAGTTTTGAGCACCAGCCAATCAGTGAAGAGCTCAGTGTTGTCAGCGATTACCGAGATCAAACAAAGAGAATGTTTGTTGAATTTCATCAAGGGGAAAGACGTTATTGTCCGTCTTCCTACGGGATTTGGGAAAAGCTTAATATACCAGTTAGCCCTGTTAGTGGCGCTTTCCATAAGTGACTATCAAATAGCAGCGATTGGTTAAATGACAAAACGTGCCCGCCTCCTGTCGAGTGAACGAATTCTAACACTCGGGTCAGACGGTTTCTGCAAAGTGAAACAAAGTGAAACCGGCTGATGAATCAGACTAATGTACAGTACAAATAAATACACCAAATACTTCCACATTAAAGATCATTGAAGTATAACTGAATACAAAGGTTTATTTATTTACTGTGTTAAGACGATGTGCCAAGACCGCAACAGAAAGGAGGTCAGAGGTTGGATTTAAAAATGAAATATATTCATGAACTAAATCACAAACAAATCATACACAGTTTCTGCCTTTTGTCTTTGCACGAAAACTTATTTTTGGCTCATGATACAAAGGCAGAGAACACAAACTGCCAAAAAAGGGTCAAAGGTCAAGTTTGAGCTCAATATTTTTCACGATATTTATTCCTGTGATAAAGGAAGTCTCAAATAGAAACAAAATGAACTCAAGAACTAATTTTTGACCAAACACAATGTTACGCCATTGTGCCTTTGTAGGGCAGAATTGTGCTGTTGATTTATTCTTAATTACAAAAAACATTCAACCTGATGTCCAAGTTGTTTGTTATAATTTGTTGTTCATGTTCAAGGCCAATCATGAAGCTCAGTGAAGGCATCCTGGACCTTCTGAGCTTTTTAAATGAGATGTGAGGCCTGTTCACATAATGAAAATGAGAAAAAAAATGGATATGTCCTCTATAGATAAGTTAACGCCCAGGCAATTCTGTTTTTTTTTTTTTTTAAGGGCCTATATTACTCTATTTTCCGAGCTACGTTATTATGTTTCCTCATCACAAACATACCTGTAGTTTTGTTTCGTTTCATTCACAAACCCTGCAAATTTAAGCCGAGTTCTTCTCTCAAACAGAAAACACCCTGTACCACCTTGTGTTTTTACACTCCACACATCTTCACTAATTTCATTCCTGGAATTGCCGATCTCTCCTGAACTGAAGGTAAAACTCTGCTGTTGCTGAAAACTACTGCTTCATGACATCACAAGGTGGAACAGAGCATTTCGAGCATTTTTGGAGACGCAGACAACCTAATAACGCAGAATTACTCAAACATTTGTGAATGAAACAAAACGCTACACTGCAAATTTCTCTGATCTGGCCAAGATTTTTAAATTTATACCAAGTTATTCATGTTGTTTTCAGATTTATGATTTACTTACTAGTTCTGAGACGCTTCATTCTAGTCTAGAGGTAGTTTATTTTAAGATAACTTGTCAAGTAAAATGATCTTGCTGCATGGACAGTTCATTTCACTACTTTTAGGTCATTTTCTGATCAATTTAAGTGTTTATATCTTAAATTGTGGCCAAGCTTTTTTGCAGTGTGCTCCAGGAATATGTTTGATGAGGTCATAACATTCTAACCAGTCGATTTCACGTAATGTAGAATGTCTGAAATTGGTTAGAGCGCAATGTACATACCCTCCCTTTTAGACTGTGTGCACCACGTTCACTTAACACAAACGCTGTACAACATGGGCTAGTGCTTTTGAAACCCGGAGCAGTAGGAGTGGTCCCTGTGATGGCGTCTGATTCGGCCGGAGCCTGAGGAAGTGGAGGTAGGACCTGAATGCTACATGTGTGTGCTCCGTGTGTCCGCCTGCCTGCTGGGCTCACTGCTTCCCCCCTGCTGTCTGAACCCCTCTCCTGCTCTGGTCCGGGTCCTAGTCCTGGTTTGGTCCGCAGTCGGTCTGTCCTCTCGACTCTGTGACTCTGTGTTTGTGCAACAACATCTATCTACCGTACTTACATCTGGGATCTCCTCATCTTTTGAACTGTGAACTGTGTTTCTGGGCTTGTGTGTTGAAAATCAGATACTAATCGATACTAGGGATGCAACGATACAGTTTTCCCAGGATTCGATGCATATCTCGATACACGGGTCACGATATCGATCCAGTTTCCAATAAATAAATCCAATAAATACGTGTCTTTCCACTAAACAAGCAACAAAACTGTAGCACTGTAACAAAATAATTTGATAAACTATACCAAAAAAATACTCTAGGCAATATATCGATGGAGCAGCGCACAGTATCGATACCATATCGGCACATTAAACGATACGATATAGCAGCACAGCACGCGTGGACGGACTTGTGCATATCAACCAAACGTGTATCAAATTGTGACATTAGTATTGAACAATATTATATCGAATTTTACAGTTTTCCCACAATTCGATACATATCTCGATACACGGGTCACGATATCGGTCCAATTTCAATACGTATTAAGATGTGAAAAATCTCATGCAATTTTTTTCTGCTAATGAGTTTAATATAATAACACTGATGTTACGTAAACAACACATATATTACACAAAATACACTACAGCACAAGTACTATAAAGTTGTAGTTTATGTGTGAAGTCTTTTAGTTCATTTGGTTCAATGATTTACAGCATTTTTATTCAGTGGAAATAAAAACAGAGCTTTACTGCCGGTGACCCTGATGACGCACGAAATTCAGATGGGGGCAGGAAGTGTTTGGCTCCACTTCAAAACACAGCTCACTGGGTGACAGCGAGTACACTAAAAGTTTGAACGGGCTGCCACAGACCCACTATCGAGAAAAAAATAGGTTATGACTCGTACGATATGGAGAAGTTGGACTTTTCATACAATTTGGATGATTTTCACGGCCTTGAGACAATGGATATAATAAAATGATCTGGTGCTGCAAACCTCGTATTACACTGAGCCAAATAAAAGCCTTTAAAAGCCTGGAGGCACACAACTATTCAGAATTAAAATCACTCGCTGCGCTGGGATAATCTAACATAATGATTAAACAGGGTATAAAACACCAAATTACAACAATAAGACAATAAAATGAGCTCCATATAAAGCTCTTTGCGTGACAAGTTAGGAGCTATAATACAACAGTTACAGTCATTTACGATGCTTGTCTTTCTAAATAACTGCCCAAAAAAACTTTGTGTAATTTATTCATTAATATTTTCAAAGTGGTCGCTGCAAACTTGAGCATCGTATGTTTCCGCGCCTCCTGTTTTTAGCCGGAGATTGTCGATCCACTTTTTTCTGTAAGTTTTTTAAAAATAATTCTCTTGTGACACAACACTTTCGATACACAAAAAAAAAGTTTTATCTTTCTCCCAATTAGAGCAGTTGCAGCAAGCACAGACTGCACAGAATGCAGTCTGTGCGCTGAGTCAACGGAAGTAAACACGGTTTTGTGCATCTATCTACTTCTGCTTATGGTGACATCAACGTGACATCATCTGAATCCCAGCAATATTTTATAATATAGCCAGTGTGCTCTTAATATTGTAGGGGAGTTACACTGTCATACGTTTCTTTTTTTGATGATGATTTGATGTCTTTTCTTTTCCTCCCGAGTCTCTCCTCTCGCTGCGTTCACACAGACTCGTGTGTTGGTGCTGCACTTTCTGTCTCCAGCTGCAACAGCAGAGACAGACAGCAGCTCCTCCCACACTCACCTGCTCTTTTTAAACACACTGAGCTCAAATATCCACTTTCTAAACACTCAAACTACATAGAAATGTCTCAAAAGACAAGTTTTCTGAGGAAAACTTAGACAGAGTCTAAGAAAAAGGTTGCATACATCGCAAGTCGCGTCACGGGTGCATATACAAGCGCATTTGATTAAAACCGATGTAAAGCCAAAAGCGATTCTAGAGTATTTAAAAGTGAATATCTTTGTTATTCCTGGGTCTATCAATATAAAATAAAAAGTGAGTGAAAGATAAAACCCTCCTCTGTTAGAATATTTCAGCTGTAAGTCCCTGTGGAGCTGTTTTCTGCTGCATCTGAGGAGGACGCCCTGATAACTGTTTCCCTTTGGACTAAAATAAATATCAACACTTGGGCTGGGTATCATTAAGAAGTTGCCAATACAGTACATACCTCGATACATAGGCCATAATACGATACATATCTCGATACAGTGCACTTTCGGTTCGATACGATATATTTTAAGTTGATTCAATAAAGGTAAAGCATGGCTGTGATACTAAGTCTTTGTGAAATCACTTCTTGTGCAAAGTTCATATGAAACACAAACATTTTAATCCTCAAAACATTGAAAATATCAAATGTGTCACATAAATAAGTTAATAAGTCCACTAAAGAAGCAATAAAACTGCAGCGTTATCACTAAATAATTTAGTAAACTATGCCAAAAAAAATACTCTTGGAGATACTGGAGCAGCACACAATATTGATACTGTATCATCACATTAAATGATACGATATATCAATATTTCGATATTTTTGCACAGCCGTAGTCAACACAGCACATGTGGACGGATTTGTGCATATCAACCAAACACATGTATCAAATCGTGACATTAGTATCGAATGATATATCGAATTTCGTTGCATCCCTAATCAAATACTTAAATTAGTACTTAGACTAGATCCTCATTTGAGCAGGTATCGATATTAAAAGCTTTAGAATGATCTTGAGCTGTATCAGAACAAGAGCACATAGACTAGTATACACCCATGGAGCACTATGGAACCTACTGGACCACTGAGGATTACACTCGTATAAGACCATATGGGAATATAATAGAAAGTATTACGATTTAATGTTGGTAATTACATTCTATTATCAAAAGAAGTGTATTATCATTGTATCGTCCTATCAGAATTGGTTAGTATCGAAATCGAGTTTGAATCATTCTGTCCCGTATTAGGACAGAACAGGCAGGCAGTTGGACCAGCTCTTCTACAACACCACACGTGTATGAAGAATGTCAATAACAAAAAGAATTGGACTTAAAGATGCACTATGAAACTGGTGAGCAGTCCACTCCCTGCTTGTGTTATTGCTTTCCTGGCATGTTCCACAGTATTGAATTAAAGATTTGGGTATGACCATGATGACAGCAGGCACCCCCAGGCCAAGTTACTGCTCAGATCTGTAAAGTGGTGAAGTATTCTTAAAGTACTCTATAGTATATTATAGTATAGATGCATCAAGAATTTTGGACTTCCGGTCACTGCGCAATGCATACTGGGAAGGATTTTTCGAAAAAGTGAGCATCAAACTGACATATTTGTTTTCCCAGTGGGATGTGTCTATTGACAAAGCTGAACTTTTCTAGTCTTTTGAACCATATCACTTTTGTTTCTGGTTCTGATATTATCAGATTTTAGTTTTGGGATTCGGACATCGCAATTGTGTGTGTTTGTTGGATCCTAACAGCGGAAAACGGCTCCAGAAATTTGTTTGCGAACTCCATAAATGCAAAAGGGAATCAGATGTGTGTGACTGCAAACCTCTGTTCAAACTGTTTCCCTTCCCCAAGGAATTGAAAAATAGTGAAAGGTGAAGAAGGCGATGGGCAGGATTGATCCACAGGAAGGACCAAAAAGGAAACCTTTAGCTGTCTAAGAAATCATCCCGAGTTTGCAGCGAACATTTTGTATGTGGAGCGCTCAACCTTGGTTATGAATTTAAAAAGTCAACGCCAAAGCGAAAGGCACCAACTGTTCGCCAAGAAACACCTTCCACTGCAAAGAGACCAAGACGTGATGTTGCTGTAAAACCACAAGAACAAGAAAGTGCAGCTCAGTCTGTTTGTCTTCTGCACCTCTCACGCTTAACAAACGGGATCCCGCTTTGATGGCATTTCACATACAAAATGTTCGCTGCAAACTCAGGATGATTTAGGCAGTCAGAGTTAAAGTCTCTTTTTGGTTCTTCCTGTGGATCAATCCTGCCCATCGCCTTCGCCTTTCACTATTTTTCAATTCCATTGGGAAGGGAAACAGTTTGAACAGAGGTTTGCAGTCACACACATCTGATTCCCTTTTGCATTTATGGAGTTCGCAAAAAATTTCTCGAGCCGTTTTCCACTGTTAGGATCCAACAACCACACAATTACGATGTCCGAATCCCAAAACTAAAATATGACAATATCAGAACCAGAAACAAAAGTGATATGTTTCAAAAGACTTGAAAAGATCAGCTTTGTCAATAGACACATCCCACTGGGAAAACAAACATGGCGGTTTGATGGTCACTTTTCATTAAAATCCTTCCCAGTATGAATTGACCGGAAGTCCGACATTCGTGATGCATCTATTCCTATAGCAATAATGAAAAACATACTTGAAGAGATGTAAGACAGACAACTTTAATGCCATTTTGCGGAACATTCTAAGCAAAGCAGCATTTCCATTGAGACAAGATATTGGCTAACCCCCACCAGAAAAGCTACATGAAGCACCTTTAAATATCTTAGAACTGGAATGCTGGTGTGTTGTGTAGGATAATGAATACTGAATTCTGAACTGTACTTTTGGCACATTTACTTTAACCAAATATTTTTGATGTGTTTACTGTAGTGGGCCCTCTGACTCGTACCTGCTTCACGGAGTAGTATATGTACAAAGAATATAGGTTGTTGTAAAAAGTTAATAACAAAGTCAAACCATGTTGTATTTCCATTGATTGTAAAAACATTCCTTTTTCTATGTTCCACCTTTTTCCCATTTGCTTCTCTGACCTTCATGACCAAGCTTTTGTCTGCTGATTTTAAAGAGTCTATATTACACAACTCCTGTGAGCTTTTAGTCATGTTCTAATGTTTCCTCATCAAAAACAGATCTGGAGTTGTGTTTTGTTTCATTCATGTTTGGGTAATCTTGAATTATTAGACTGTCCTGCATTTTCAAAACTCAAAATGCTCTGTTCCTTAGCTACAGCTACTTTTAACCTCAGATGAACTGATTTACTCTTCAGTACTCTAGATCATTGTTTCCCAAAGACTGGGGCGTGACCCTCAGGTGGCTCGCAAAAGATTATTTTTGGGGTCTCCTTGTCACGATCTGCATGTAGGTCAATAGAATGTTGAAAAGAAAAAGAAATAGGCTACATTTAATGTCCAAATAGGCGACTTATGGATCCATTTATTGCTGGTTCAATTAAGTAATACTAACTGTTCAGAGCTTAGGCGATGCTACCGTTAGGCAACAGTGGGCGACCTCCTAGGGCCCCCGAACCTGGAGGGGCCCCCAGCCAATTACCCTCAGTGCCACTAATGGAACTCTGCTCTAGATTCTAGCTTCATTTGACGGAAGCAAAGCCTCAATGAGCTTCATTTGACTGGAGCAGAATGCTATAGACGATGTCACACTCTAATAATAATATGTTTATTTGAATATTTCATAAATGATCAATTGCATTATGTCCCAACAGTAATCAACAGATACATAAAGGCAATAATTTTACATTACTAATCACAAATATAATCTCCAAAAAAAAAAGTATAATTCTGAAAAGGATTGGGGAGAAGCAAACGCTTATTTGCAACCTCCCCCTTTAATGATAATTAAAGCAACGATGTGCTTTGGCCAGACTTTTAAGCAACTTTCAGACTCAGTGCCACTAATGGCCGAGGCGTCAGACCAATTTGATTTTCTCTCAATATGACATTAAATGAGAGTAGTTTTACTTTTAAACAAGAAAATGCCATCAAAATGGCATCTGATTGAGACTGTTACATAAAATCTACAATATCTGCAGGTGCACTGAGGAGTGAAGCAGTTTCAGTGAGGCTAAAACAATAGCTGTACAGTCAAAGTTCGGGGAATCCAGGACTGAAATAATCTAAATGATTCTAGTGTGTGCTGTATGGAGTTTAAAAATACAGTGGAGCATTTCCTGTATTACCTCTTAATGACTTCACAAGTTGGAACAGAGTGTTTTCAGTTTGAGAGAAGAAAACAGCCTAAATATGCAGGGTTTGTGCATTTTAAATATGTGTAAATGAAACAAAACACAACTGATGAGGAAACATTATAACATAGATCAAAAATCGAGCAGAATAGGACCTTCACTTTTTCCCCCTTTTTATCTCCAGAAATCCCGCCGCGCCGCTGACAACTTTGACGTCGAGTTCACCCGCATGATGGTGGAGCTGACGCCCACGGACAAGCTCTTCATCATGAACCTGAACCAGAATGAGTTCCAGGGCTTCTCCTACACCAACCCAGAGTTCGTCATCCAAGTGTGAGGAGCTCCAACCGGGAACCAGGAACCAAGTCTGAACTCACACACGGCCACTATCTCGACTGATCCATCCTTAAAGAAGAACTGTTGTGCTTGTATCTGCTGTCATGTTCTAATTTGGACATTTTAAATTGCAGCATTCATCGAAAACGACTTGATAAAAGTAACAAGCCCGTTGACTTTCGCATTAGAAAACCGATTTTCTTCCAAGCGAATCCATTTGAACTTAACATTTGATTAATCTGTTTTATCTATTTTTTTGCCCAGCCCTAATTTGGTTCCCAAAATCCTCTCTGAAATGCATTACGTTGCTGTCGTGTGACTTGAGCGTACCTAACTTGCGTGTGGATCTTAGACTGCATAAATAAGTGGACATAGCTAACCTGTTCCAAATAAGAAGTGAGCACGGGCGAATTTCCAGCTTCACTGGCTCCAGTTCACTTTGTATTAAAAAAAAGTCACCCCTCTCTCTGAAACTGCTGCTTTTTGGCTTTCATTTTGCTCTTAAAAAGTTGTTTGTATTTCATCCGTAAATCAATTCTTATTCCCAATATGGAACTCTGCTCTAGATTCTAGCCTCGGTGAGCTTCATTTGACTGGAGCAGAGCCTCAATTAGCTTCATTTGACTGAAGCAGAACGCTATGAACAAGCTCACTCTCTAATAATAATAATAATAATAATAATAATAATGATAATGATATTTTATTTGAATATTTCCTAAATGATAAATTGTATTCTGTTCCAACCAGATACATAAAGGCAATTATTTTACATTACTAATCACAAATATAATCTCCAAAAAAAAAAAAAAAAAGTATAATTCCGAAAAGGATAAACACTTATTTGCAACCGCCCCCTTTACCATTAAAGCAACAATGTGCTTTGGCCAGACTCTTAAACAACTTTCAGACTGTAGGGTTTAATGCTCAATTTGGATTTTTTTGTGAAATCTGATTTTTTTATTTATTTTATTTTTTTTCAAGGTCATCACATTTCCAATTAAATGTGACTTGTATGTGAACTCCAGTGTGAACTTTAAACTCTCCAAAAGTGTCCCACATGAGCACTGGAGGACACGATGACGTCACACACAGTGAGTCTGCTCAGTGTTTACCAAAGCTGCCTAAACATGGACACAGCATTGCGCACCTGGTGATTTTAAAGCTGCTGTCGTACCAGAGACAGAACATGTACAGTTTATTTGTTTTAAGGAGGAGATTGAGAAGGAGAAGGACGAGGTTTTTGACCATGGTGTTTTTTGGGGCAGTGGCAGCAACGTCCATAGAAAGGAACGTGTGGGTGCAGAGTCGCAGCCAAGAGTGGATGTGCTTCCCTGCTTCACTCACACAGAGTTCAGACACAATTTTCGTCTGACAAGAAGAACGTTTGTTTACAATTGTAGGTGGGATGAATGCGACCTGTCCATTCAGACTGAAGTCACATGTCAAAAGATCAGATATGTATTGGTTTTAGGAGCACATATTCAAATGGCCTGGGCCGCAACTGAAAAAAAATCGGATCAGATACAGGTCTCATAGGGGCGAAAAAATCTATCTGGGTCACTTCAAAGTTGTATGGAGGATTTTTTTTGTTTCAAATTGTCAATGAAAGTTCAAAATAGAATTATAGAGATGCAGCGGCCTTGTAATTATGATGACCAAAAAAAAAAAAGAATAAAAATCCATCAACTGTGGACGTGGTGGGGGCAGATAAACATCAGCCAATAGATAACAAGGCTACCTCTTTATCTATTGGCTTTTGGGTTGTCAATCAAACCCCTTATGTTTCTAGCGTCACTGACTCGCCGGCGCGCTGGGATTACGTGGTTTATGTTCGCCTCTCACGCTGATTCTGTTTACGATTTCTGTTTTTTCGAGCTGTTACTTCCTCTCAGTTTGCACAAAGTTTGTTGTAATGGCGGACAAGAATTCAGGACCAGTTTGCCGCAAAAGAAAATCTGTTTTTGACGTCGCTGAAAGAAGAAAAGAAGGGAAAAAGAAGCGAAGCGCAACATTTAAAAAAGGATAAACAGTCGCTGCATTTCTCTTTTTTTTGGAAAATCTTCTATACAACCTTTCAGCCTGCAGTCTGAACATAGCCATAGTCACATAAGTCACATTACTCCAGAAACAAAATAAATAACTGCATTTCAGAATGGTTTAGTGCACATTCAAATGACAAATTACAAAAAAAATTCCTTCTTCTGCATACTTGGCTATAATAATTTCTTTATATTTTCGTTTAAACACATTCATTTTTGGGCATTTTTTGAGCTCATCACTCAGAGCTCCACATTTTCACCCTACAAACTGAAACAGAATAACGTTTCCTTGTCACTTAGTCCACTTCTTTATGCAGTCTGTGGTGCTGTTGCTCATTTCAAACGGGAGTAGTAGGGCATCGATTGGCCGCACAGTCGAAGACCGACGGTAACAACTCCAATGGCCGTCCAGCTCTACTGAACAGAAGACAGCTCCGTGAATGCTCCTGTGCGTGGACGGTGCACACTACAGATGAACCGTGTGCGTTCCTTTTCCGTGTCCTGTCATGTAGTTATGTCATGCGCGCTCCACCGTCAATAATCTCCGGCTGCGTTCAGAGCGCAGCAGGAGGGAGCGCACGGGGACCAGTTTTACAAAGGCACGATACAACACTTACACTGATCCGTTTTCGATAGATTTCAGCGTGTTCGCGTTTCCAGAGTGTTGTCGTTTAGAGGAAAGGTCCTGTATTGCGCGTAAGTGACTTGTGAGCTGTAAGTCATGTTAGAAGGTTGTTACATCATCAAAAACAGATCTAGAGTTGTGTTTTGTTTCATTCACACATGTTGAGTAATCCTGCATTATTAGTCTGTCTATATCTCCAAAACTCGAACGGCTACCTTTTACTTTAGTTCAGCAGAGATTAGCACTTCCAGGAAATGATCCAAATGATTCTAGTGAAGGTTTGTGGAGGTGGAACGGTGGTTTTAGTTTGAGAGAATAACACACAAAGCCTGTATAGTCTGTGAACGAAACAAAACACAACTCCAGGTCTGTTTGTGACGAGGAAACAACATTAGAACACATCAGAAAATAGTGTAGTATAGGACATTTAAGACAAAATGGAGAAGTTAGAAATTGTGTTCGGTACAGAGTCCTGCACGGTCCATCTTCGGAGACCTGCACCTGCCCACATCCGCCTGTTAACCTGTGAATCAAAGTTAAACCCGCAGTCGCCCGGAACCCGTTAACATTTCACCCATTACCAGCCCAAGCCTGCGATAAATCACACACAAATTAAAAGCATTCTAACTGAAGCAGCCATCAGGATACGAATTGAAAAGTTCTGACTTCAAGAATTACAATCACGATATGAAATTAAACGATTATGCTTTCTTCAGTACAAATACGAATTCTGAATACGACTTCATCACTTCACAGGCTTTATTTACTAAGCAGAGGAAACATTGATCGATATGCCTCTCTTCTGCGCTGCACACGCCACGAACCGAACAAAGACTAACCCAGGACTAACCCAGAACTAACCCAAGACTAACCCAGAACTAACCCAAGACTAACCCAGGACTAACCCAGGACTAACCCAGGACTAAAACAGGACTAACCCAGGACTAACCCAGGACTAAAACAGGACTAAAACTGTACTAAAACATGACTAAAACTGTATTGAAACAGGACTAACCCAGGACTAAAACTGTACTAAAACAGGACTAACCCAGGACTAAAACTGTACTAAAACATGACTAAAACTGTACTGAAACAGGACTAACCCAGGACTAACCCAGGACTAAAACAGGACTAACCCAGGACTAAAACAGGACTAACCCAGGACTAAAACAGGACTAACCCAGGACTAAAACAGGACTAACCCAGGACTAAAACAGGACTAACCCAGGACTAAAACTGTACTAAAACAGGACTAAAACTGTACTGAAACAGGACTAACCCAGGACTAAAACTGTACTAAAACAGGACTAAAACTGTACTAAAACAGGACTAAACCCAGGACTAAAACTGTACTAAAACAGGACTAACCCAGGACTAAAACTGTACTAAAACAGGACTAAAACTGTACTGAAACAGGACTAACCCAGGACTAAAACTGTACTAAAACAGGACTAACCCAGGACTAAAACTGTACTAAAAAAGGACTAAAACTGTACTAAAAAAGGACTAAAACTGTACTAAAACAGGACTAAAACTGTACTAAAACAGGACTAAAACTGTACTAAAACAGGACAAACCCAGGACTAAAACTGTACTAAAACAGGACTAAAACTGTACTGAAAACAGGACTAACCCAGGACTAAAACAGGACTAAAGCAGAACTGAACCAGGACTCACTGTTGGGACGGGCTCGGACTCTCAGAGGTGCACCTGTGTAGTCCGTCGAGTGACCACAGACAAAAGCACCGGCGCAGAGCTCCGCGCTGCATGGAGGTAAGTGCAGCTGATGCCTGATCATACTTTGCGGACCTGCTGACCAACCTGCCCCACAGGCTCTTAAGTCCAAGATTAGTCCTGGTGTTGTCCTGACCTTCCCGTGTATAATTACTACCCGCCCGCACACCCACCCATAAAATTCCACAACGTATAACGTATAACTTTACCTTGTGGCAACATCCGCTTGTCTCCATGGAGATATGCCATACTGTGGAACATTTTAAAGGGCACATGTTGCGCTTTATATTTTCTGATCTTTGTTATAACGTTTCCTCGTCACAAACAGACCTGAAGTTGTGTTTTGTTTCATTCACATGTTTAACACACAAACCTGAATATTTAGGCTGAGTTTTTCTCTCAGACTGAAAACACTCTGTTCCACCTTGTGATGTCATTAAGGGGTAATACAGGAAATGCTTTTTAAACTCCATACATCATATACTAGAATCATTTAGATTATTTCAGTCCTGGATTCCTGTAACTTTGATGTTACAGCTATTGTTTCTAGCCTCATTGAAACTGCTTCACTCCTCAGTGCACCAGCAGATATTGTATTGGAGTCCACCTCGTGATGTCAGGTGGTGATGTTGTGGATTTTTGGTGTTTTAACTCCATACATCTTCACTTGAATCATTGGATAATTTCAGCTCTGGAATTGTAACTGAAAAATGAAAGGCAGCTGAAAACTATCACTTCATGACATCACAAGGTGGAACAGAGCATTTTGAGCTTTAAAGATGTAGACAGACTAATAATAAAGAGTCACTCAAACATGTGAATGAAATAAACACAACTCTAGGTGTGTTTTTGACAGGGTAACAACATTATAAGATGGTTTAAAGCTCACAAGAATCACTTTTGTTAATACCAACCCGTTACAGAAAGAGTTGGACAGACGTTCAGCAAATTGCCAGAGCACAATTGTTTACTTCTGCGTTCTTTTTTTCCAAACTCCTCTAACACTACATCATGTTATTTCAGGGCTACTCTAGTGCTTTGTAACACTGGTCCCAATATTTTCCAAACCTCGCATTAGTCGACACAACATGTATCGTCTTCCCAATGAATGCAAAAACTGACAATGGAAAAAGAAAAAACAAAAAAAAAGCGATAGTGAAATGACCCATATTTCTGTCTTGCTTAACTTTCAATCCCTTTCTCTCTTCTTCTTCTTCTTCTTCTTCTTCTCTTTGGCAGTGGGTTAGTGGTGTGTAGGCCTATACAGTCTTGTGGTACAGCTCATCTATGCATGCCATATATGTGGGTACTATAGTTCTCGGATCGATTTAACGTATGTTTGTGATGAAACTCTCCGAAAGAAGCGAAGGACTGCGTGTTTGGAGGATTCTGAGGTTCTGTGGTATATGGGTATGAATATGCTATAAGTAGATGTAATATTTCTGTATGTGTTTCACTAAATGTGTAAATGAGAATGGAGCGTATCGAAGTGGTTTACATTAGGGATGGGACAAGATCTCACGAGACAAAAATGCGACAAGATCATTTAATCCAAGTGTTCGATTTCAATTTTTCAATTTCCAGTTTTATTTTTTCACAATTTTTAATTATAATCCCACAATAGTGTGGAAGATCATTTGTTCCATTAGATCAGGAGTGTCAAACTCAAATTCACAGAGGGCCAAATTTAAAAACTGGGACTAAGTCATGGATCAAACTAAATATTTATTGAAAAATTTCAACAACATCTACATGTTTTCTCTTCTTTCGAGATATGTAATGTTAAACCTTTTCTTATAAACACACAAAAAACTAATAAATAAATTAAAAAAATTAAAAAAAGAAAATTCGAGAATAATATAAAGAAATGAAATAAACATTTAAATAAATAAAATGAAGTTCACATTTGGTTTGGACAAAAAATGGTCACGTGTTGGTGAGTTACAGCTCTTACTGGCGCCACCTCCGCTCAGTTTCATTTCTCTCCAGCGATTAGGTCAGAAATCAAAATACACTAGACGGTTTGCAAGAACCCCGGGTGTTATAGAGCGTGCACCAGCCAATCAGCTGTGAGCTGTGAAGCCATGACGTCAAACTCGTTGCGTTTGTCTGGGTCCCTTTGTGGAACAGCACAACAGTAAACAAAGCGTTGAGATGAATGTAGACGAAGACAGACATTCTGTGTTGGCAACGATTCCTGAGATCGAGGATTTAAAGCCAGAACAAAGAGAATGTTTGGTGAATTTCATCAAAGAGAAAGACGTTATTGCTCTTCTTTGTTATTGTCTTTGGGGAAAGCTTAATATACCAGTTAACCCCGTTAGCAGTGCATTACATACGTCACGACCAAATAACAGCGATTGTTTAAATACCATCGAGTGAATTAATCTTAATGGTGCGAGGTCTGATGGTTTCCACAAAGTGAAACCAGCTGGTGAATCTACTAGAATCAAAATAAAAATAAGTCATAATAATAATAATAATGATAATAAAGATCAGGGGTGTCAAATTCAAACTCCAAAATTAAAAACTGGGACTAAGTCGTGGGCCGAACTTTTATTGAAAAATTTACACAGCATCTGCATGTTTTCTCTTCTTTCAAGATATATCATCTTAAACCATTTCTTATTAAAATAAATGTTTAAAAACAGTTTTGCTTAAACATTGAATCCAGAACAAGCAGAATATAAAATAATAACAACATTTTAAATAAATAATCGCTATAGTCTATCTGTAGTCGGCGGGCAGCTCTAATACATAGTTGATATGATCTCGCGGGCCAAATAGAATTATATCACGGACCAAATTTGGTCCCCAGGCCTGAGTTTGACATGTCTGATACAGATAAAAAATTTGTGAGTCTAAAATTGGAAACGGAACCGTGAAATGTATCTGGTATCTCGTGTCTCGTCTCGTCTTGTGGAAATTGTGTCTCGTCCCATCCCTAGTTTACATAATTTATTACATCCATGCACCTTTTGAACTTGTGCTTCCAGTGTTTTCGTTATTGATACTTTGCGGTCATCAACGTTCTCTGTGGGGTGAACTAGAAGCACTGCTCTGTCTGAACATCTCTTACTCAATTTAGACTTTACTACAACTACAGGTCCCTCTCAATATGATGGTCACAAGTTAGTTAGGACCATGATGCAGTGCTTGATCACAGACTCTGAGAAATGTGCTGTTTTTTGAGTAGTCAGACTTACATCTTAAAACGTTTCTGGCTGAACTGCTGAAAATCCCACCACAGAGCTACAGCGCGATGTTACTGCAAAGTATCAATACAATATTTGATACAGATGGGGGACAGGTACATGCAATACAATGAGTTCTTGGGTCCAGTTACTGATAGAGATTACAGGTTTAACGCTTTAACGGTATTTCATGGCAAAGTACAGCGTGATCGGTAAGTAATACTGGCTCTTGCCCCCATCTGGGAGTACGACATAATCACAGTTTAGGATCAGAGAACAACCAGTATGGAAGATAATATGTTCCATTTGATTTTGACTTTTTAATATCGCTGATTTTCTCACTTAGTATTTTTTTAACTTTGAAAAAAGATGAGTTAAGTTTTGTTCAGAATTGTAGTTGCTGAAATTTTAAGTATACATTTTCAATATTTTTCACCTTTTAAATATTCAGCACAAATATTTTCAAGCCTTCAGATTCAACAGTCAGAATTTGCAGTGAAAATTAAAATGTCTGATTCCTGTTTGTTACTAATCCTGCATTCAATTATCCTTCCAAAACGGTTTTCCGAGGAAGTTGCTCCTTTTCCTGGGACGACGCCACTTGGACCTCGGTGGTGGAAAAAGTCGACAGAGCCAGGATCCCGAGTCAGAATCCAAGATGGCTCCTACCACTGTGACGTGTAAATATGAAGTGTTTTCATTGTGTTTGGACACTTTGGTGGTTTAAATGATCATTTCAGTCACTCGTATCACTGCAGTACTTTACCACGTCTGTGTCACTGCAGTACTTTACCACATCTGTATTACTGCAGTACTTTACCACGTCTGTATCACTGCGGTACTTTACCACGTCTGTGTTACTGCAGTACTCTACCGCATCTGTATTACTGCAGTACTTTACCACGTCCGTATCACTACAGTACTTTACCACGTCCGTATTACTGCAGTACTTTACCACGTCTGTATTACTGCCGTACTTTACCGTGTCTGTATTACTGCAGTACTTTACCACGTCTGTATTACTGCAGTACTTTACCACGTCTGTATTACTGCAGTACTTTACCACGTCTGTATTACTGCAGTACTTTACCGTGTCTGAATTACTGCAGTACTTTACCACGTCTGTATCACTGCAGTACTTTACCATGTCTGAATTACTGCAGTACTTTACCACGTCTGTATTACTGCAGTACTTTACCACGTCTGTATTACTGCAGTACTTTACCACGTCTGTATTACTGCAGTACTTTACCACGTCTGTATTACTGCAGTACTTTACCGCGTCTGTATTACTGCAGTACTTTACCGTGTCTGTATCACTGCAGTACTTTACCACGTCTGAATTACTGCAGTACTTTACCACGTCTGTATTATGTTCTTTACCACATCTGTATCACTGCAGTAATTTACTGCGTCTGTATTACTGCAGTACTTTACCACGTCTGAATTACTGCAGTACTTTACCACGTCTGTATTACTGCAGTACTTTACCACGTCTGTATCACTGCAGTACTTTACCACGTCTGTGTTCACTGCAGTACTTTACCACGTCTGTATCACTGCAGTACTTTACCACGTCTGTATTACTGCAGTACTTTACCGCATCTGTATCACTGCAGTACTTTACCACGTCTGTATCACTGCAGTACTTTACCACGTCTGTATCACTGCAGTACTTTACCACGTCTGTATCACTGCAGTACTTTACCACGTCTGTATCACTGCAGTACTTTACCACGTCTGAATTACTGCAGTACTTTACCACGTCTGTATCACTGCAGTACTTTACCATGTCTGAATTACTGCAGTACTTTACCACGTCTGTATCACTGCAGTACTTTACCACGTCTGTATCACTGCAGTACTTTACCACGTCTGTATCACTGCAGTACTTTACCACGTCTGTATCACTGCAGTACTTTACCACGTCTGTATTACTGCAGTACTCTACCGCATCTGTATTACTGCAGTACTTTACCATGTCCGTATCACTACAGTACTTTACCACGTCCATATCACTACAGTACTTTACCACGTCTGTATTACTGCAGTACTTTACCACGTCTGTATTACTGCAGTACTTTACCGCGTCTGTATTACTGCAGTACTTTACCGCGTCTGTATCACTGCAGTACTTTACCACGTCTGTATCACTGCAGTACTTTACCACGTCTGTATCACTGCAGTACTTTACCACGTCTGTATCACTGCAGTACTTTACGTCTGTATCACTGCAGTACTTTACCACGTCTGTATCACTGCAGTACTTTACCACGTCTGTATCACTGCAGTACTTTACCACGTCTGTATCACTGCAGTACTTTACCACGTCTGTATCACTGCAGTACTTTACCACGTCTGTATCACTGCAGTACTTTACCACGTCTGTATTACTGCAGTACTTTACCACGTCTTCATAATCATAATCCACGTAGTCCCACACACCAAACATAATAATACACTTCAATCTCGGAGGTGACGTCAAACCCGAGGTCCAAGTGCGAGTCAGAAAAAAATGTAACACAGGGTCAGTTAGATCGGATCACTTTGAATCATTACTTCTGCCTTGGCATTTTGAATCTTCACTACAAATTTTTCCATTGCAAATTTTACATCCTGAATTTTGACTGTTGACTTTGAGCGCTTGAAAATATTTGTGCTGAATATTTAAAAGGTTATTTTTTTATATAGAAATTTAAACACTTTAACTTGGCAAATGTACACATATAATTTCATGAACTGACATTCAATTAACAATTAAACATGTTTTTTCAGAGTTCAAAAATTCTAAATGAGAAATTCAAAATCTGATGAAACAAATGATCTTCCACACACCAATCCTTCCATCTCTTTTTCATTATAGCAGTGTTTGTCTTGACTTTGAGTTGCCAACATTCCATATCTGTAAAATACGGAAAACTGTAAAGAAATTATATAAACTGTTTAAGTGCCTATGACAGTTTAATTAATTTTACGAAAAAAAAAAAAGTTAAGTTGTAACATTTTGCTAAAAGCTTGACAATTTTTTCCCCAATTTGGCTATTTTGGATTTTCAAATCAGAAAATCAGATACTAATCATTACAAAATCTAGATAATCGGGAGGTAACAGTAACTGAAATATCGTAATATCGTATCGTCAAGTCTCATAATAATACCGTGGCCCGTCGCAATATATCGAATTACAAGTCTCTTTGCTTAAATTATTTGTTTTGTGCAGCAATAGCTAAAAAAAAACTGTGGGAACTACATAGACCATGATCCTTTGCTCCGTTTTTCTCCGTAATTTTTTGAATTCTATCAGTACCAATCTCTTGTCAAGGTAGTTTAAAAGGAAAAAGTACACAATTCTGTTAACCTCCACAAAATATCGTAATGAATATCGTATCGAGAGATTTGGATACGTTACATTTCTACTGGATACTCGGAATGCACTGATATTGGCAAAGATCCTGAAAAAAAAAGCTGGGTCGAGTATCGGTTTCAGGACATCAGTTGAGCCGATATCCTGGTTGGGCCTTTAATAAGTTGTTGATTTTGACTCAGGGGCCACACGGGTTCTAAAGTTTGATGGAGGGCCGGACAGGAGCAGATGGATGGAGAGAAAAAAATAACAGGGGAAATGTAGAAAACCTGTGCTTGCATTTCAATTGAAAGTCACTACAAAGCATCACAACAAAATATCTGTCTTTCTAAAACACTGAAAGTTAAATTAATAAAATACTTCTTTTTTTTTTTTAATTACTAACAGTTTCTATTTTAAAGCACTGAAAGTTCTGTTCTCCTTCAGGATCTTATCATCATCACTCTCCTCCTGACTGTCTTTATTTCAAAAACTGTAGAAGATGCAGATTCTACTTCTGTTCAACGTGTGTCCCCAGAGCCAAACCTCAACAACGACCAACACAAGGACAGAGCAGTGACATCGTGTCAGTCTGCGAGCAACGTGGTGCATAATGTTCATAATGAGTGCGTTTACATGCACATCAGTATCTCGGTTACAATCGAGTTTTTGGAGTCATGGTGCATGTATTATGGATGGGCATTTGATTAAATTTTCTTAATCGATCGTCGGAAGAATTAAAGATTGATTATCAATTAATCATTAACGTTTTTATATTAAAATGATCATCATTATTATTACTATCTGCACTACTAATCTGCATAAATAAATTCAACTTTACAACATATAAACATAACGACTCTAGAGCCACATCAGACGTTTGACATTATAATGTGTTTAATTCAGTTTTACGCAACTCACAGAAACGAAACTTAAAAACACATCACTAATTTGCATAAACTAAGATAAAACTACAGCTCTTGTGTCACTGATGTGGTTCAACTTCTGTGGGATTAAAAGACATGACTCAGGTGAATACAGGTTAATGTGACCAGATTTGTGTTTGTCAAACCCAGGACACCGTACGGGGGGAGGGAGGTGGGGACTCGTCATCCACATTGTGCGACTCTCACCAGGTAAAACTTTTTCCCACTGGACACCGAAACATATGCTGCTTTGTACACTGTGCACATGGACTCACACTTGTCCTGACCCGAATGGAAAGTGTGGAATTTCTTGTACAAATCATTATTAAATACACATTTGTGCTTCAGTACGTTACAGACTGACCCACTGTTTGTGTCTCGCTCCTTCTGATGCAGAGACACATGTACACACCTGTTTGGTCACGATACACACAGCAACCTACACTCGGTTTGTTGATTAAAATTAACATAATTGATGAAATTCTTAATGATCAATTATCGATTAATCGACTAATCATGCCCATCCCTATCATGTATACGCACTAACTCGGTTACTGCAATGTAAAGTTGAGTGCGAATGTGCCCAAAAAACAAATACTTATGAAATACTTTCCGGGCGCCGTCTAGTTGTGGCCGTCACCTCCCTAAACTGGAATTTCCACTGACCAAAACGCGCAAACATTAACAAGGTTTATTACTATAATTTATTCAAGTTCAGCGGGCCGGATTAAATGGTTTATAGGGCCGCATACAGCCCCCGGGCCCACCCCTGGCCTAGGATGTCTGAACTTGGATTTGTTCATTTATTTATTAGATTTATTTATTTATTTATTGGATCTTGACTGAACTTTTCTTCACACAAAGCTGTTCAGTAGTGATTTGATGGATAAATAACAGTTACATAACACAATTGGATCTCTCATGTCATAAATTAACTGTGTCGTGAGGAAATAAATGCCACCGGTATCGATTAGTATCAGTTATCAGCAGATACAGTACAGTCACAGTATTGATATCGGTATCAGAACTGAAAAAGCTGGATCAGTGCATCTCTAGATACACACTTGAGCAGGTATCGATGCTCAAAAGTAAAATATTCACGGGACAGAAATGAATCTTTCCTGAGTAGCTTTAGAATGATCTGGAGCTGTTTTTAGTATCAGAATCGGTATTGAGTATCGAGTCTGTTCGTAATCGAGTTTGAAATTTGAGCACACCAAATGAAATGAAAATGTGAGCGACTGAAAGCTGTCATAGGCACTTAAAGGAAGTGAGGTGTGAACAACAATACAAGGCTCAATCGTTTACTATGCAAAAGGCAGAGGAGAGGAGTGTGTTTACCGGGACAGTGTATGTGGTGCATGTGTCATCTCTCTGCAGTGCATGAGAGACCATACACACATTCAAATAAACCATCATTTCAGTAAATCCGTCTCATTTTCTTTGTACATTAAAGCACAAGAACAAAAAGTGTGAGCAACAACATGAGTCCTGCCAACATAAGGGTCCATTTTATACCATTTTCTGATCTATTATATTGTAGTTTCCTCGTCACAAACAGACCTGGACTTGTCTAAGAGTTCTTCTATCAGACTAAAAAAAACACTGCTCCATCTTGTGATATCATGTTGTAATACAGCAGGTGCTCCACTGTGTTTTTAAACTCCACACACCTTCACTAGAATCATTTGGATCATTTCAGAGCTGGAATTGCCAATCTCTACTATGGTAAAAGGAGTTGTGGAGTTGAAAACTGCCGCTTCATGACATCACAAAGTGGGACAGGGCAATCGGGGGCAGGAGTGTAAGCAGGGAGGCCCAGACTTCCTTCACCCCGGACACTCTCCCTCCAGCTCTGTGTTCCCACACACATGGATAGGCCTACAAGAGTACACAGACAATTTGCAAACAGTGCTTGGAAATGATGAAAAAACATTTTTTTTAAAATATATTTAATCATAGTCTTTAGTTTTTGGACATTATGTATATTTTTCAAATTTTGTAAGAAGTAATTAGAAATACATAATTAGAAAATGTAAATGTTTTCTAAATGAAAAAGAGATTCCTCATCACTTCACTACCACAACACTCAGCATTAAGTATAAAGGCTTGTTTAGACCTAGAGCAGCATGACTAGAGTAAGTGAAAGTGAGATGAGCAATAGTCTGTATATACTCAAGAGGATAAACAGGCCATCCTGTGCTTTCCAAACTCATTTGAATAATGTATTGTTTACTTGAAAGGCTCCTCCTGGAGCTCGTGGAGTTGGGGAACAGACAACTGTGAGTCTCTGAAACAATCATCCTGGATGTTTATGCCTTCCAAGAAAAATGAAAACACTCTAATGTTTATAACACTGTCATTTCTTATCCAACAAGCTCCACTGGACTATTTCTGAGTTGTAAAGGTAATACTCACTGCATAGTTGAAACCATCAGAATATTCTCCATGGAGATGAACACGTTTAATGCCACACTGTGGAATAACACAGCCAAGGAACATTTCCATGGAGACAAGCAGGAGGAGGACACATGTTTTTTCAGTTCCACATAAGCAACTCGACTGGAAAACACATGCTTATATTATAATATATTTTGGGCTAAAAAGTTACATATTGTTTGATATAATATTTATTCCTTTAAAGCATAAAGTGGAATGTAAAAGAGCAATAGAGCTGTCTGGTCTTGACAGAATGTACATCTAAAGGGTCATATTCCTCATCACAAACACCTGGACTTGTGTTTTATTTCATTCACACATGTTTAACACACAAACCCTGCACATTTTATTTCTCTCAGACAGAAAACGCCCTGTTCCACCTTGTGATGTCATGTGTTATTACAAGAAGTACTCCACTGTGTTTTTAAACTCCAGACAAAACCATTTGGATCATTTCATCCCTGGAACTTCCGATCTCTACTGAACTAAAAGTAAAATGTAGATGCTAACTTGAAAACTACTTCATGACATCACAAGGTGGAACAGAGCGTTCTGAGCACTGGTGATGTAGACAGACTAATAATGCAGGATTAGTTGGATGTGGTAACTGAGGAGGTAACAACATTAGAACATGGGGTAAAACTCACAGGAGTCAGTTTTGTCTAATATAGAACCTTTAGGCAAACTCATCTACCAGCATTTAGACCAGAGAACTAATGTGACTGAAGGCCTCCACTGTGCACGCTTTAGGTCTCACACACACACACACACACGCACTCACACACACACTCACACACGCACTCGCACACACACACTCACACACGCACTCACACACACACACACTCACACGCACACTCACACACGCACACACAGACGCGCGCACGGGGACAGAGAAAGTGCGCGCGTGGCTCTTCCACCATCAGTGCTCGAGCACGCGCCCCTGCGCACCGCCAGCATGTGTCAGTCCAGAACATCAGAGCCTCTGTGTCTCTGAACCTTCCTCGCGCTCACAACACACTTTCGGACTTATTTAAAAATACCTCACACTTGCACTTTTTGGCTCTGCGCGTCCTCGAAAGTTGCAAATATGCGGGAAAAGTCCTCGTATCCATCCGCCGCCCGGACCTGTAAAACAGAAAGTTTTGCGGAGTTTTAGAGCGTTTGCGCCCAGGAGAAAGAGCGCGCTCCGACATGAGGCTGTGCAACCGCGGGATGATGATGCTCCTGACCACCGCCGGGGCTTTCTGCGCCTTCAGCCTCATGACCATCGCGGTGGGCACGGACTACTGGCTCTACTCCCGCGGCATGTGCCGCTCCAAAAGCTCCAGCGACAACGAGACTCTGCGGAAGAACGAGGAGGTGCTCACGCACTCCGGCCTCTGGAGGACCTGCTGCACCGAGGGTAGGCTTTTATCTGATTTATTTTTATATTTTTACATTTATTTATTTATTTTCAAACAACAGGTTCAACTTCCTTGTATCTTTTATTGTTTTATTTTATTTTATTCATTTATTTTTATTACAATTTATTATTACCATTTTTGCTTTTTATTTATTAGGTGTGTGATGGTATAAAAATCCTGATCTGGTATGTACCTCGGTTTTGAGGTCATGGTTTGGTTCATTTTTGGTACAGTTTGGGAACAAAATGCAAAACTATTTGCTTGTTGTTTATTTGTGTTTTTATTAAACCAACAATTAGTTTTAACATTAAACAAATAGCAAAATAAAATAAATGCAAAATGGGAGTGGAAACTCCATGCTGGCGAAGGGCGAGAGTGAAGACCGGGGCTCGACGACCCTAGTTTTGTGAGGATTCATGTGGTTCAGAGGGACATAGTCAAGGTGGGGGCAATTATTGTCAAGAGTACCCAAACTATAAAGCGCTGCAGGAAACACTGCCCCAGTCACAAGTTCCCTCTGAATATTAAAGAGCCGAGCCTCCGTGTAGCTGCACATGTAGTGGAGGAATGTAAACACACACAAACTGCATAAATTCACAAATGCACAGCCCTGCACCGAACCCAACGTCCTGTACTGAAACAGTTCAGCATGAATACATCTACCGTTACATGTACTATTATTTGTTATTATAATATATTGCAATGTGTGAGTGACTGTGTCTGTAGTCTAAGATGCAAAAAGGCCTATCATGAGGCTGTAAGTAAATAGGCTCTAGGCAAACAACGACAATATTGAAACCTGACCATAAAGTAGAATTATCCCCCAAAAAAAATAAAAATAAAGTTGTTTAAAATAATGCAGAATGCAACACTAGTGCGTATAATGAATGATAGAATTTCATAATACTTGGCACTGCACACACCCGGACCATTAGGACGACACTTCCAAATTTGAGGTCAGTCAGATGAGTGGTTCAAGAGTTATGCTTGGAACAGACAAACAAATAAACCAACAAACCAACAGGAGGAGACACAGACAGATGTTCCTTGCATTAGTAGATAGATTTAATTCTACAGCTCAAATCTCATCGTAATAGTTACAGAAAATAACTCAAAATGTCCCAGTGTTGCAAAGAAAAAGTGCCCATGATAATATTGAGCCCAAAACATGATCATTCCATTTATCATGTACTAAACGACAAGTGGAGGCCTACATACAAATAATATCACACTTCAAAATGTCTATTGCAACAGCTCATGTTACAGGTCAGTTCTGTGGAAAGGCGCCTCTGCTCATGAGGAGAGTCTGTTTAGCAATGAAAACACATGAAACTGATTTAATGCAAGATGGAGAAGTTAAATGCCGTACTGTGGAACATTCAGTAGCATATTACTGGAGATGAGTAGTTGTTGTACAGTTGTAGGGAGTATTATCTGTTACATAAGGGTGAATTGTTGTACAGTTGTAGGGAGTATTATCCATTACATAAAAGTGAGTTGTACAGTTGTAGGGAGTATTATTTGTTATATAGGGGTGACTTGTTGTACAGTTGTAGGGAGTATTATCTGTTACATAAGATTGAGTTGTTGTACAGTTGTAGGGAGTATTATCTGTTACATAAAAGTGAATTGTTGTACAGTTGTAGGGAGTATTATCTGTTACATAAGAGTGAGTTGTACAGTTGTAGGGAGTATTATCTGTTACATAAGAGTGAGTTGTACAGTTCTAGGGAGTATTATTTGTTACATAAGGGTGACTTGTTGTACAGTTGTAGGGAGTATTATCTGTTACATAAGATTGAGTTGTTGTACAGTTGTAGGGAGTATTATCTGTTACATAAAAGTGAATTGTTGTACAGTTGTAGGGAGTATTATCTGTTACATAAGATTGAGTTGTTGTACAGTTGTAGGGAGTATTATCTGTTACATAAGAGTGAGTTGTACAGTTGTAGGGAGTATTATAGTATGAATGTAGTCCTGTGTCTCTCACTGTTTGAGTGGAGAATCAGTTCAGGAGTTGACTTTTGGCACAGAATTGGCTCTTGAAATGAAAATCCATTGGCCCTAGTGAAAGTGGGAGCTGAGTGCACCTGACCGCCCTCCAAACACTCACGCCACTTCAACATCAACCGTCTGTTTTAGATCGTTCAGTTATTCACAACCATAAGTGCCACGATCAAGCACACCGCTGTTTTAAAAATGAAACCAGACTTATTCCATTTAACTGTGCAACCTTTCTGGTAGAGTATCTGGAACATGCATATTTAAAGGGCCTACTATATTACACGTTTTCTGATCCATGTTATAATGTTTCCTCATCACAATCAGGCCTGGAGTTGTGTTTTGTTTCATTCACATGTTTAACACACAAGCCCTGCACATTTAGACTGAGTTCTTCTCTCAAACTAAGGGCCTGTTTTACTCTTGCAGGTAAAAACAACAAAATATTTTATCGGAAGTGCCTTTTATTTAGATGGTGACGGCGTTTTTGGGGCTTAAAAACGCAAAAATCTGAAACCATCCTCCAGAGTTGAAAAATTGAATACGCTCCACTGTAGTGTTTCCGTCTACACTGCCCAAGACGCAAAACTCTGGTCAGATCTGCTCACGTCATGTACGCGTTTACGTCACGTACATACAATACACAGAAACAAACATGTCAGATCATTTCCATGTGTCGGACCTTCAAGCTGCTCTAATAAACTTACAGGAGGCTCCCAACAAGCGTACAGAATCTGCAGGTATACTATTAGTGAACAGAGAAGGATTTGCATTCACCTCTGTCAAATTCTGGATGCACCAGTTCTTCACAGACGAGCCAGATGACTTGCACATCCAATCGAATTCCACATACTTTTGCGTCACCGTATGTACGCAGATTTCCTCCCGAAAACACTCATCTAAATGCGAAATAAAAAGTGAACACGCAATGCCATATTTGTATCTTCTGTTCAGACCGTCATCATATAAACGTAGCCTGAAAACACTCCAATCCACCTTGTGATGTCCTGTGGTTGGAAGAGCTCCACTTTGTTTTTAAACTCTAAACATCAGGGGTCTCCAACCTGTAGCTCGGGATCTACCAGTAGCTCTCCACCCCCTTCCAAGTAGTTCAGCAAAGGGTTTCTGAATTACATGTAATGTGCTTAATAATTAAAATCAGATTTATTTCCACTGTAAATGTGTCATTTTCATTCCTAACTTGCGCTCTAATACATGGATAATGGTTTATGTTTAATATGCATCTAACTGTGCCCCATCTAAAGCTTGATATAGCTCTTTTACAGTTTCAATTTCTTGCAACCGCTAAAATGAGTAGCTCTCTGGCATTTTCGTTTCATTGAAGGTAGGTCACCAGAGGAAAAATCTCCAATCTCTACTGGTAAAAGGAGCTGTTTACTTGAAAACATCAGGTGGAACAGATCATTTTGACTTTTGGAGATGTAGACAGACTCAACGTGCGAATGAAACAAAACACAACTCCTGGGATGTTTTTAATGAACATTCTAACTTGACTTAAAGCTAGAATTTGGACATCTTAGACCCCTTAAAATGTTATTAATAATTGTAAATATTATAAAGGCGTGCAGAGAGCCCCCATTGTGTCACAGCACACAAGACACATACTACTAATTAAAGAAGACATACTGTGTTTGTGTCTGCTATATAGTTCTAATCTGTGACACCCGTGGATCATTGTGTTATAATTTACACATTTTAAATCAATATTCATCTAAAAGGACTTAATGGATCATTGATTTAGAAAATAAAATTGGAGAACGAAGTAAGTACAGAGAAGTGGGCGTGTACCAGGAACAGCAAAAACTGCAAAATGACATCTTTAAAACAGCAGTAGTGGAGTTTTGTTACTCAAGTAAAAGTACAGATACAAAGGTAAAAAGTTACTCAAGCAAAAGTATCAATCCAATTCACTTTATTTCTACAGCACATTTTATAAACATGACACACAGACAAATGAACACGATAAAAGACAGTAAATCATAAATTTAAAATGATAAATAAAACGTGTTAAAATGCATAAAGCTAGAAATGATTAAAAATAATAATAATAATAAAGTAAATAAATACTTTACATTACAATACATTAAATAAAAGACACAGAGGAGCACACAACTCACGCGGTGTTAAAAAACAGAGAGTAAATGCTTTTAATAAGACAAGACATTAAACACTCCACTGTGGGGGCTGTTGGGACGATGGGGAGGCAGAACATTCCAGAGCTTTGGGCCACAGAGAAAGTCCTGTCTCAGGTGTCGCAGGGGAGTAAATCTAGATGAGGTCCAAGACATAACGTAAGGCCAGTCCATTCAAAGCTTTAAAAACAAACAATACAATCTTAAAATCAATTCTAAATCGACAGGAAGCCGGTGCAAAGACTCATGGATTGGTGTGAGATGTTCTTGTTTTTTGGTTAAAAGTCGTGTCACAGAATTCTGGACTAACTGCAGCCGGGAAATTGCATTGCTGTTCCAGACTAGTAGTAGTAGTTATCACATGAAACAAGTTATGTAAGTAAAAGCATTCAAGTACTTGTTTAAGAGTAAAAAGTAAAAGCATTGTTGATACATATATTCATAGCAACTAATCCATTTCTTTTGAATTTTGTGTACTTATTTTGAATTTTTATTTATTTTGAATTTTGTACTTATTTTGAATCTTGTTTTTTCTTTGAATTTTGTGTTTAAATTGTATTATTTAGATTTTTTTTATTATTATTTTTATTTAGAATTTTTACTTATTTAAAATTTTGTGTTTTCTCAAAGCCAAAGCTTGAATTAAAAAAAAAAATATATATATATATGTATATATATATATATATATATATATATATTTTATTTATTTTTTTTTTCAGGGTGTTAAAATAAACTCTAAAATCATTTGAAAAGTACTTTTTACTTTTCAGTCTTGTTCAAGACTGGTACAGATACTTGGTACAGATACTTGCTTTCAAATGTAGTGACATAAAAGTAAAAAGTATCTACTGTAAAATGTACATATACCTAAAAATTCTACTTAAATACAGTACTTTGCTACTTGTATCTACTTGAATCACTCCAAATACAACATTGAGAGTGTAAAAGAAAAGCGGAAACAACTAGAACATGGCTCCAAAGTGAAAAGTGGATTTTTCAGAATGGTTCTGCTTTAAGTCCGCCAGCGTGTTCCAGAGTATAGTTTATCATGACCATGATCACAAATGCTGTTGGCCTACTTCTGATCCGGCCTGCTCTGCACATTTGAACAGTCGTAGCCAGTGTATGAGTTGTGTTTCCATGGCGACAGAGTCATCTCATCAATACTACTCGATGAGTGGCTTCCATAGGGACACATGGATCAATATGTGACTATGTAACAGTGGCAAGGGTTAGGGGAGAAGTCAGGTCTGCATCATGTCACTAACACTTTCTGCTTTTCATGGTATAAGGCTGAGTGACAGCAAAATAAAACCAATAATAAAAAGAATAAATCAATAATTAAACAAAAAACAGTATGCCGATAAAATAATAAAATAAAATGTCTGTTACTATAAAATAAAATAAAAACTGTAAAACTTAATACAGTACAAAAAAAAAGAAGAAGTTGGGTTAAAATTCAGTTGTTGTACAGTTGTAGGGAGTATTATCTGTTACATAAGGGTGAGTTGTAGGGAGTATTATCTGTTACATAAGGATGAGTCGTATAGTTGTAGGGAGTATTATCTTTTACATAAGGGTGAGTTGTAGGGAGTATTATCTGTTACATAAGGAAGAGTCGTATAGTTGTAGGGAGTATTATCTGTTACATAAGGATGAGTCGTATAGTTGTAGGGAGTATTATCTTTTACATAAGGGTGAGTTGTAGGGAGTATTATCTGTTACATAACTGTGAGTTGTGAGTTGTGTATTATCTATTACATAGTTGTTGTACAGTTGTAGGAGGTATTATCTGTTACATAAAGGTAAGATGTTCTACAGTTGTAGGAGTATTATCTGTACATAAGGGTGAGTTGTACATAGGGAGTATTATCTGTTACATAAGGGTGAGTTGTTGTACATTTGTAGGGAGTATTATCTGTTACATAAGGGTGAGTTGTTGTACAGTTGTAGGGAGTATTATCTGTTAAATAAGGGTGAGTTGTTGTACAGTTGTAGGGAGTATTATCTGTTGCATAAGGACGAGTTGTTGTACAGTTGTAGGGAGTATTATCAGTGACATAAGGGTGAGTTGTTGTACAGTTGTAGGGAGTATTATCTGTTACATAAGGGTGAGTTGTACAGTTGTAGGGAGTATTATCTGTTACATAAGGGTGAGTTGTACAGTTGTAGGGAGTATTATCTGTTACATAAGGGTGAGTTGTTGTACAGTTGTAGGGAGTATTATCTGTTACATAAGGGTGAGTTGTACAGTTGTAGGGAGTATTATCTGTTACATAAGGGTGAGTTGTACAGTTGTAGGGAGTATTATCTGTTACATAAGGGTGAGTTGTACAGTTGTAGGGAGTATTACTGTGCTTTTCTGTTGTTTATAATGTCTATTTTGTATGTAGTGTATATGATTATTATTTGTCTCTTGGCACAAACTCGAAATAAGAACAAATCAATGAAAAATCAATGAAAACAGTGAATCAGTCGTCAGTGTATTGGGTGCTACTGATGGATTGAACAGTTGGACTCTCACCAACCCTAAAAGTTTCCCCTTAACCGTTTTCATCCGCCTGAGTGTCTGTGGAAAAAGTTGGAAGCTCTCTGCATGTTTGAACTGATCTGCAATTTAACAAATCTCTTTCTTTATGCCACAACAATTAGTTTCTAAAATGGTTAAAGGGAACAGAATCTATTGTCTGATCTATGTTGTTTCCTCATCACAAACAGACCTGGAATTGTGTTTTGTTTCATTCCTACATGTTTATCCAGTGTTGGGAAGGTTATTTTTCAAATGTATTCCCCTACAGATTACAGATTACAAACCCCAAAATGTAACGTCATCATTACAACCACATCCTGAAAATTCACGTTTGTTTTCTTCAAATTGTCTGTTGAGCCCAAGTCTCCATGAATAAACAACTGTTTGCTGTAGAGTAACAAAGACGAGGAAATCTTAATATAAGAAATTTAGACAATAGAATAAAAAGTCCAGTCTTTCCTTAACCATATTAAAAATATTCTTGATAGAGAAATGCTTTATACGTGAGATCACTGCTGCTTTCAATTATGTCCACCAACTGTTAGTGTCATATTTTTTCGACCTGGTTTTAGTCCTGGTTTAGTCCTGATTTAGTCCTGGTTTAGTCCTGGTTTTAGTCCTGGTTTAGTCCTGGTTTTAGTCCTGGTTTAGTCCTGGTTTTAGTCCTGGTTTAGTCCTGGTTTAGTCCTGGTTTAGTCCTGGTTTTAGTCCTGGTTTAGTCCTGGTTTTAGTCCTGGTTTTAGTCCTGGTTTTAGTCCTGGTTTTAGTCCTGGTTTAGTCCTGTTTTTAGTCCTGGTTTTAGTCCTGGTTTTAGTCCTGGTTTAGTCCTGGTTTTAGTCCTGGTTTTAGTCCTGGTTTTAGTCCTGGTTTAGTCCTGGTTTTAGTCCTGGTTTTAGTCCTGGTTTTAGTCCTGGTTTTAGTCCTGTTTTAGTCCTGGTTTAGTCCTGGTTTTAGTCCTGGTTTTAGTCCTGGTCCTTTTAGTCCTGGTTTAGTCCTGGTTTTAGTCCTGGTTTTAGTCCTGGTTTAGTCCTGTTTAGTCCTTTTAGTCCTGGTTTATTTTAGTCCTGGTTTAGTCCTGGTTTTAGTCCTGGTTTAGTCCTGGTTTTAGTCCTGGTTTAGTCCTGGTTTTAGTCCTGGTTTAGTCCTGGTTTAGTCCTGGTTTTAGTCCTGGTTTAGTCCTGGTTTTAGTCCTGGTTTAGTCCTGGTTTTAGTCCTGGTTTTAGTCCTGGTTTAGTCCTGGTTTTAGTCCTGGTTTAGTCCTGGTTTAGTCCTGGTTTAGTCCTGGTTTTAGTCCTGGTTTTAGTCCTGGTTTTAGTCCTCCTGGTTTAGTCCTGGTTTTAGTCCTGGTTTAGTCCTGGTTTTAGTCCTGGTTTTAGTCCTGGTTTAGTCCTGGTTTTAGTCCTGTTTAGTCCTTTTAGTCCTGGTTTTAGTCCTGGTTTTAGTCCTGGTTTTATCCTGGTTTAGTCCTGGTTTAGTCCTGGTTTTAGTCCTGATTTAGTCCTGGTTTAGTCCTGGTTTTAGTCCTGGTTTAGCCCAAAATGTGAAAACAGGAAAATACTGCCATGTAATCCATTTATTTCAACAAAGTAACTGTAATCCAATTACCGCTCATGGAAACAGCAACTGTAACTGAATACAGTTACTCATGATTTGTACTCTGATTACATAACCACTGTACATGTAATCCGTTACGCCCCAACACTTGTGGTAATACTGTACTGCAAAAAAAACTACAAAAAAAACTACCACTACATGACATTCGGAGTCGGAACAGATCATTTTGAGCTTTGGAGACGTAGACAGACTAACAATAAAGGATTACTCAACATGTGTGAAAGAAACAAAACACAAATCCAGGTATGTTTTTGACAACAGGAACCTTATAACATGACTTAAAGCTCACAAAAGTCAGTTTAGCACAATATTGGACCTTTAACAAACGTACTTTTATGTCGTCTATGTCTGTTTGTGGCAAAAAGTGACATACTAGGTAACCATATATTAAACTAAAGCAGAGTAAGTAGAGCTAAGGATATTTCAGCATATCTTTTAGGGCAATTTTAGCTTCTCATAACCAGTTCACCCAAAAACTTCAGGAAAAAAATCCTGTTCCTGTAATTTACCTGAGAAACTAAGAATCAAAACATAATTTAATTCCAATGAAGTCAAATCTAATGAAGTGAAGTGATTGAACTGTATGCTGAATTTTTCTAGGAACATTCCGGGGCGTTTGCAAAGACATCGACCACTTTCCTGAAGATGCCGACTACGACCAGGATGCAGCCGAGTATTTGTTACGTAAGATTTTTTTTTTTTCAAACATACAATGTAATATACAGTGGTATAAACAATAACATTGATAGAGGCTTAAAAATTCATCTTCACAGGGCTCAGCATGTGCCATATCTGCATTATGCATTATACAAATGGAGAAAAATAATAAATACATTCACAGTTTATATTTCAAATTCCATACAAAGTGCTTTTGTTTTCATGCGTTTGGGATTTGTACAATCATTTTGAGAATTAAGAGGACAAGAGAGACTGAAGTACAACAAATTTGGGTTTCTGACTAGAACATTTACAGCAATGGATATGAAATTTTGATAGGATTAGGATTAAGTTTTATATACATACATACATACATACATACATACATATAAAAAACTTGTTATTAATTATATTAAATTGTAGTTTTATATCAAGTAGGGATGGGCATTCGATGAAATTTTCTTAATTGATCGTCGGAAGAATTAACGATCGATTACTGATTAATCATTAACGTTTTTATATTAAAATGATCATCATTATTATTACTATCTGCACACTAATCTGCATAAATAAATTCAACTTTACAACATATAAACCGTAACCACTCTAGATCCACATCAGCCGTTTGACATTATAATGTGTTTAATTCAGTTTTGCTCAACTCTCACAGAAACAAAACTTAAAACCGCATCGCTAATTTGCATAAACTAAGTGAAGATAAAAATACAGCTCTTGTGTCGCTGATGCGGTTCAACTTCTGTCAGATTAAAAGACATGACTCAGGTGAATACAGGTTAATGTGACCATATTTACGTTTGTCAAAACCAGGTCACTGTACGGGGGGAGGGAGGTGGGGCCTCGTCATCGACATTGTGCTGCTTTGTTTGTTTTTTACACTGTGCACATGGCCTCCCACTTGTCCCGAACGCAACGGAAAGCGTGGAATGTCTTGTACAAGTCATCGTTAAATCCACATTTGTGCTTCGGTATGCTGCAGACTGACCCACTGTTTGTGTCTCGCTCCTTCTGAGTGCAGAGAGACACATGTACACACCTGTTTGGTCAGGCTATGCACAGCAACCTACATTCGGTTTGTCGATTAAAATTAACCTAATCGATGAAACTCTTAATGATCAATTATCGATTAATCAACTAATCATGCCCATCCCTAATATCAAGCCTTCTATTCACAAACAAAAAGATGTCATTTCAAAAGATTTGAGTGTATGTGCATTCCCAAAACACTCAAGTGTTTTTTCAACGCTGTGACAGAATGAGCAAAGATGATCTATGTTTAAACAAAATTTTGAAATGACAGTGTTAACAGAGAAACATCTATGCAGGGTTTTCAGGCAGACCTCACAAGTCACAAGCCAAACATCATTCCAGTTAATGTCCTTAATTTTCTTACATAAGTCCTGAGTAGGATTTGTATTTTGTGATGAAACTTTGAACAGTGTTTCCTGGTTGTGTTCAGGGGCGGTGCGTGCCTCCAGCCTCTTCCCCATCCTGAGCGTGGGGCTGCTGTTCCTGGGGGGAGTGTGTGTGGCAGCCAGTGAGTTCTACAAGTCCCACCACAATGTCATCCTGTGTGCAGGCATCTTCTTCGTCTCTGCAGGTCAGGAACAACTCCAAATGGCTCCACTGTGCTCGGCCTGTTATCCCAGCTTCACTTTATATGAGCTTTGAGTAAATATTACAAATAAATAAATCCTGAATGTTTTTGTCAACAAATACAAATTAATGTTAATCAAAGGACGGGACCATTCAGGACAAAATCTATTCCAAACCAGACCATATACAAACTTCTCAGGAGTTTCCCAGGAACAGGTTCATGTAGTAGAAGGTTCCAGATGCAGTGCAAAATAATATTATAATTTCAGTAGTTTTTGCTTAGTTGAATGTATTTTAGATGTAGTTATTTAAACTAGCATTTAAATTAGACATTTCAATAACTAAAATGAGAGTCTTTAAAAGGAGAAAGTAGTGGGATGCCAGTGGAAAAAATTGTCATTGTGTCCTTAGGCAAGACACTTCACCTACATTGCCTAATAAGAAAGTGGTGTGTGTGTGAGTGCTGGTGGTGTTCGGAGGGGCTGATGGTGCAGATTGGCAGCCTTGCTTCTGTCAGTCTGCTCCAAGGCAACTGTGTCTTGAAAGATACTATATAAATGCAATGATTAATTCATTAATTAATTATGCAGAATTTCCTACTCTAGGTCAGAAGTTCTCAACTGAAAATGGCCCATGTGTTGGGGGTCCCCCAAAATTTTAATAACATAACATCTTTACCTGAACACTCCTCTTATATACAATACCAAACACACAGGGTCGTATCTAGTTTTAGCGCTAGCTCACGTGGGTGTGTCCACGTGGGGCTGTACTTCTCTGCTGGAGGCTGGAGTGGGACGGTACAAGTATATATATGGTGACAGCATCTGAACCGCTGACCGCTGTGGCATTTAAAAGCACTGCCAGTGTGGGTAAAGTCTGCAATCTTTGCCTCATTATCTGGCAGCAAAGAGGAGTGTGGGGAAAAGTTATATATGTGACAATAAAACAGCTCCGGAGCCCCACGATGCAAGTACACACCAGCAGAGGCGCAAGGAATATTGAATTTTGTATGGGCCATGACAGAACTGACTGGGTTTGTGTTCCGAACGCGGACGTGTGCCCCTCTCATGCACGTGCACCGCTGTAAGCCCGTGCACACGCACACATCAACCTTTTATAGTTTCCTCTGCATTTGTTTAAGGCCAGTGTCTGTCTCATGTGCTCCCATCCCACAGCAGACCCGCTCCCATCTGTCCTGCAGTCCACTCCCACAGGCCTCACCTGAGGTACGAGTGTCCACCTCTGCTACTGCTGACCGCTCACATTCTCATCTCACTAGTGTCCAGTGCATTTGGTCCCACACAGGTGGATGTCTCGCGGATTATGGAATAGCCTATGTTTATTGTCATATAAATGTTTCTGATGTTACGCACAGATATGATCCCTGCGTCCGCTTCGCCATCACAGCCCCGAGCTGTCAGTGAATGTGCACACAGAGTCCGACCCTGAGAATGTGAGAAAATCAACATGGCAGCATTAGGACACAGGCAGAGTAAGAAAACAGACTTTAGGACATCGCTGTAAACAGCCTCATGTCAATGAGCAGCTTTTGTACAGATCCAGATCAAACCAAACTCTAGAGCAGAGCTGAGGCGGTACAGGGAGCGGGCGAGAGGCTGTGCTCTGCAGCGGGAGGGCATCCGGACAACTCCCGCACAGCACACAAATATGTTATGAATTTTAAGCATTTATCATCCTAATATATTATTATATATATTGTTTGATATTTATTTTTACGATCCTTGCAATTCACTAAACGTGCCACACCACACCCTCAGTCTGCTCCACTCCACCTGATATTTAGGCACGGCACACCTCCTGTTTAGAACTAAGACTGGGGGTAAGATACAGCCCACAATGTTTTGATGGAAACACTAATTAAGTAAATTGTATGAGAAATTAATCTTTCATCATTACAAACATGGTTTGAACTTCTGAATATTGATTGCAATGCCAACAGGGAGGCTGACTGGGTGTCCTTGACACATTTTCATACTGATAAGTGGTCCCTGGACTCAGAAAATTTGAGAACCCTAGGTAGGTGAGAATAGAAATTTTCTGAGCACTCATGCCTCTAATGTAGGACAACTCTGAGTAACTGATGATGGGTGAACACAGTTATAACATGATGAAAACTCATTAAAGTAACACAGTACAGTGTGCATCATCATGTCTCCTTTAAAAGACCCATATTATGCTTTTTTCTGTTGTAGTCGGGATCTATAATGTTGTTTCCTCATCAACAACGACATGGTGTTGTGTTTTGTTTCATTCACATGTTTAACACACAAACCCTGTTCTTCTCTCAAACAGAAAACACTTGGTTCCACCTTGTGATGTGATGTGGTAATGCAGGAAGTGTTCCACTGTGTTTTTAAAACCCCATTCATTGTCACTAGACTCATTTGGATCATTTCAATCCTGTAATTATCGATCTAAACTAAACAAAAGGTAAAAGGTTTAGCTGTTACCTTGAAAACTTGCTTCATGACATCTCAAGTTTTGGAGATGTAGACAGACTAATAAACGTGTGAATGAAACAAAACACAACTCCAGGTCTGTTTTTGTTGAGGTAACAACATTTAATCATGGCTTAAACCTCAATAATAGTCATTTCTGTGTAATATAGGCCTTTTAACTTCTTCCAGGTCTGAGTAACATCATCGGCATCATCGTCTACATATCAGCCAACTCGGACGACCCCAGCCAGAGCGACAACAAGAAGAGCTACTCGTACGGCTGGTCCTTCTACTTCGGCGCGCTGTCCTTCGTGCTGGCCGAGATGGTGGGCGTCCTGGCCGTGCACGTGTTCATCGAGAAGCACCGTCAGCTGCGCACCAAAGGCCGACCCTCCCTCATGAAACCCGCCATCTCACGCAACTCCTCCTACTACCGCCAGCGCTACAGCCAGAACCGCCCGCGCCGCCTCAGCTCCCGGAGCACCTACAGCACGGGGGACTCTTTCAGGGCAGGGCTGGTGAGGGACCGGGAGGCCTCCATCACGGCAGAGACGAAGATGAGCGCGCTGGGAGGACTGCCCGCGCCCATGACCATCTGTCCGGACTTCATGCTGTACACCGTGGCGCCGCAGGTCTCTGATGCCAAGTTGGAGGATGGGCACACGTTAGGAGGGCACATTGAGGAGGAGCTGGCGCCTGGGAATTGCTCAGTCAACAGAAGGACAACGCCTGTGTGAGAGAGCGTTAAGAGTGTAAAAGACAGTACGCTTTTTTGTATTCTTTTAACGAGTCCACGTTACGCTCTTTTCTGATCTATGGTATTATGTTGTTTCCTCATCAAAAACATACCTGGAGTTGTGTTTTGTTTCTTTCTTGTTTAGTTTTTCTCTCAAAAGGAAAACACTGATCCACCTTGTGATGTGATGTGAAACTCGGACAATTTTAACTCTGGCATTGTAAAAGGTTAGAATGATTCATCAGTTGGTTTCACTTCATGGAAACCGTCTGACCTCACAGCATTAGAATTCGTTCGCTCGACGGTAGGTGGGTACTTTTTTTATTTAACCAATCGCTGCACTTTGGTCATGACGTATATAATGCTCTGTTAACGGGACTAACTGGTATATTAAGCTTTTCCCAAATCCTGTAGGAAGAAGGACAATGACGTCTTTCCCCTTGATAAAATTCATCAAATATTCTCTTTGTTTCGGCTTTAAATGCTCGATCTCGGGAATCGTTGCCAACACAGAATGTACGGCTCTTTGATGGCTTTTTAGCTGGTGCCCAAACTCACACTTGCACTCCTGATCTAGTCACTGGAGAGAGTGACCTGGCGCTAGGTCGCGCCTGCCTGGATAGTAAAAGGTAGCTGTTAACTTGGAAACTATAACACTACTTGACATCACAAGGTGGAAAAGAGCATTTTGAGCTTTGGAGATGTAGACAGACTAATAATAAAGGGTTACTCAAACATGTGATTATAACATGGCTTAAAGCTCACAATATAGGCCTTAATACCTCTGCTTCAGTATGATTATTCTAGTTTATATTCTCTAATACAGTCTTGTATGTGATTTGGCTGTTTTTTTAGTTGTATTTTGTATGAATAATAAAGTATGACAGGTCTTATTTCATCCAGATCAAACTATCCTCACTGCTGGAGCCTGCGTTTACCAATCCCAACCATATAACATGACCTTCTTTACCTTAGTTCCTGTTTTATGAAGTTGCAACAACATTTTTTTCTTATGCAAAATCAACTCTTTGGGAGCTTTCTACCATGTTATAACATTGTTCCCTCATCAAAAACATGAAGGGGTATTAGATGTCATCCACGCATGTCTCACGCATGTAATTTTGCAGTCTCTTCCGAGCCCTATTCGAACCCTTATTACAGTTAGCTGTAAGATTCTGTGCAATCCTCAGCCTACAAGCCTATGTCATCCACGTGGAGGTGAGTGCTCCAATGTTAAAATGCTCTCAATTAAAATGGAAAGTGAACTCCCCCTAATGCAAAAAATACAGGGTGTCCCAAAAAGTTTGACATCATTTCCCAGGCCAATAATTTTGGCAGTTCTTGTTGAAATAACCTCAAATTTTCACAGAATGTATAGAAACAGATTAAGATTTTATATTTAATGTTTTATTTTTGTTCTGTTTTCAGGTTAAGCCATGTCGTTCACTCCTTAAGAAAAGTCATTTTGCATCTTGGAATCTGTTCGCATGCACATGTAATTCGTTAGCCCTATATAAGATGCCTTCCTCTTTAAATTTTTGGTACCAAGTTCCAAATTTGTTGGTGAAGTTTTTCCAAATTTTGCATTAAAGCTGTACAGTCTTCAGTGAGCAAGAAGATTCCAAGATGCAAAATGACTTCTCTTTGGGAGTGAACAGTTCAACCTGAAAACAGAACAAAAATAAAACATTAAATATAAAATTTTGATCTGTTTCTATACATTCTGTGAAAATTTGAGGTTATTTCAACAAGAATTGCCAAAATTATTGGCCTATGATGTCAAATTTTTGGGGACACCCTGCATAATACTTTGAAAAACATGTGAGCACTGAGCAAGTTTAATGGCATACTGTGGAACATTCCAGGCAAAGCCTTATTTCCTTGGAGACAAGCAAACTGACAAAGCAGCCATAAAAAGTGGTATTAGTGCACCTTTCATCAAAATATTCTACGAGAGACCGGGTGCTGGGGGCAGACATCTACAGTCACCCTTGCAAATGAAGAAATAGTTTGATTTATTGTTGAGCTCATAGCTGTAGGTTATACTACTCCTGCTAATACTAATACTACTACTACTACTTACTACAAGTACAGAACTATAATGTGATGCAAAGCAAGACAATGTTGTGTAAATAAATGAATATAAAATAATTTGCCTTCTTTTTTACTGATATATTTTACATAACATTACAAGCCTTCTGTAGAAATAGTTTACCTATGGATCGGCCGTTGTTTGAGATACAAACAAATAAATGTTTGTTGGTAATAAGTTACCCTTGACCTAATCCCAGACCTGTCAGCTTCATGACAGTGTCATGGAAGTAAAGTGAGTGGACACATTATCAGTGGTGAGGCTGATTAGTACAGAGGTCATGTTATAATGTTTGAGGAGAAAATCTCAAAGATGTTTTTTAAGGCCTAAATAGACCATGGATTCTGTTCCATCTTGTGAACAGAGCAAGAGCAAAATTCTGATTACAAGTAATGTATAAACAAAGCTATTGCAATTAAAGTGTTTAAAGTGACATATAATGGTGTGTATTTGTCCTAATAATCCTGGACTCTACCTGTCTCTCTATTTTTTCTCTGAAAATGAATATTCCCCAAAAACCGCTACCCTGTTCTGTAGGCTATTTTATACACAATTAAACAATGTTTGTGGGTTAATACATGGACACACCTGTTAATATAAAAGAAGAATTTCTTGACAAAAAAAATCGAAGATTTGTTCACATTAGTGTAGTAGAAACATTGACAGCTGGGCTTTATCTAATGCACATGTTCTAGTAGCTTAAGGACTAGTGTGCAGCTCACGTGTCTGCTAGACGGGACATTCTTTACTACAGGTTACCGTGACAACGATCATTGGAAAATCCAGGGTGTAGAAATGACGCGGAACGACGCCGTACGTCCGTACGTCACGCTTTGTGTAATGCTTACTTCCGTTTCCGCGCTGCGCCATTTTGCTGTAGCAGGAGGAGAAGAGGAGGCTCATGTCGTGTTCCAGTGGCTTTTGTGGATTTATATTGAAGAATTGACGGAATATTTAACGCCCGCTGGGCGTTCATAACGTGGAATTTAAGTGTGGACCGGTGAAGTTCCTCTTTTAAACCCCGGCCGTGGATTTATGAGACGATTCCCCCATCTTGTTTGTGTCGTCATTGGTTTAGCATTGTCAGGGTATTAGCTTAGCCATTAGCTTTTGTCCGGCCTGTGTCCTAAGCCTCTCTGTTCTGTGGCATCTGACACAACAAAGGACACTGTTCGGATAGACTTTTGTGTTTTGCGTATTGTTTGGGTAATTCGCGTTGCCTTTGGACTGAATGATCGTGGCTTTACGTAAGAACTGTGAGCAAAGGTGAACATTCCCGCACAGACTGAAGTCCCGGCCTGCTGCTGGCCGCGCTGCGGTGTAGAGCACGCCGTGTCGGGGCAGTGTGCCAGGGACTTTTACTGAGGACTCAGCGCTACATGTGCGTTTGCTCCATGGACGTTTTTGGATTTGGGCACTAAGCCTTTCACACTATGGGACTGTAAAGACTGTTAGGGGCACAGGTGCCTCCCATGGCGCACCGGCCTCTCTCGTCCACCCCTCTCCCTTGTTTTACTTAAGACTGTCATCTGTGAGATTCACCTTTTTACTTTAGATATTTCTGTCCAGTGTTTACAGAGAAGGGTTATAACATTAAACTATTTTCCTTCTGTGTTCAGTACTCACCCTGTTTTATTTGATTATCAAAGCAGCCCTGTGTTTCCCTTGTTCTTCCCTGAGTAGGTACAAGTGCGTCACAGCGTCACAATGTCGTGTGTTCATTATAAGTTCTCTTCCAAACTGGAATACAACACGGTCACCTTCGATGGGCTCCACATCACGCTCAGTGAGCTCAAGAGGCAGATCATGATCCGTGAGAAGCTCAAGGCCACAGACTGCGACCTGCAGATCACCAACGCGCAGACGCGAGAAGGTCAGCTCCATAGTGACGTGACGCTTGGCACTCGTGCATGCTCAAAGTTAATTCTTGTTTGTGGATACAGTCTGTGGTTCGGACTGATGTGGATGCATTTCCGCAAACATGTTGTTACATGTCTTATATCAGCATGGATAATGATGACGTAATTTGTGTTACAGAATACACAGATGAAGAAGCCCATATACCCAAACATTCTTCGGTCATCGTTCGGAGGACTCCTATTGGTGGAGTGAAGCCTGCTGGCAGGACGTTCATTGTGTATGTATTAATATAAACATACAGTCTGTAGCTTCTAAAACTTTAATCACAAGGGCTGGTAGTAAAAATGAATTGTGTGATATCTTAAACCTATATTTTCAGTTGGATATTTATTTTTTAGTTTGTCGAGAATTCTGTAAGTACAAAGATAATGTTGTAACCAGTGTGTTCCTCTTGTGCTCTCTACAGGGAGCGTTCTGACACAGCAGTGGTTGGATCATCTAGACCCGTATGTAAACCAAACCCAAAACCAACACACTCACTCACTCTCTTCACTATCTTTTCCACCTTTCCTGAAAACATTCTGTCAACAATGATGAAGTTGCGTGTATGCTCTGTTCACTGTGTGACTACATTTGTGTCAACATCTTTGAATTCTAAATGTTATTTAATGTCATTTTGAAAGGTTCTATAAGATAAGATTTTATATAATTTATTGTTCCTCACCAACAAACATGTGTTTGACTAAAGTAATAATAATATAAACTGTGTTTATATGTTTAATGTGGAGAGCAGCAAACTTACAAATGTTTTAAATGCTCTGATCTACACACACAAGTGAATTTTGCCACAGTATTTTTGATTGTATTTCATATTGAAATGGTGTTGTAGCCTGTTTACAGACAGGCAAGTGTTTTTCAAAGATTCTGCTTGTAAAACACAATGCTAACTTGTATTGATAAATGTTGTTTATTTTCTGTGAAAATATATTTGTGGCTCAATAACCTAATGGAGTAATGTGTGCCTGGGATTTACTGTAAACTGTTAAGTTACTAAAGATATGAGGATTTTAACAGAAAAAGTCTTACAGGCTTCATAAGCTAAACTTGATTCAAGTTTGTTACGTCGTAGTTTTTATTTTTTTGTACTTTTTTTCACACATTTTTCTGGGGAAAAAAGTTTTTTCGATTTTGAGAAGTTGGTTATTAAAGTTTGGTTTGGGGCTTATGCTGGTAGAGGCTTGAATCTTTGTCAACCTGTGGAGGCCTTGATAAGTTGCTGCAGTGAGTGTTCTGGTGTAGTGTCCTGTACGCTGCAGAACCTGTCAATAAAGATGAGAGTGGTTCACTGTCAGAACCGATTCCACCACATCCCTGTGTGTTCCCTGTGCAGCAAATAGTGTTCTTGAGCAAAAACATGGAGGACTCCACCTGTTGGAACAGCCAAACTATCCTGTTTAAAAAAGCTCTCAGTGGCTGAGTTTTGATGCAGATTAGTCACCTAAATGAATCTGTATCATTTTATTTCTGTATTGAATGGAATACTTGACCATGAGCAGGTTTGGTCAATTTGGCAAAGCTCCTTGAAAGAAGTTCTTTCTCTGACTAAAGTGTATTTTTAAGAAGACTTAACCGGAACAAGCACGTCCAGAAATAAAACACTGGCATGTGGAAGAGAAATTGCCTGCAAGAATAAAATGTCAAGTATTCCATTGAGAGTAAAGCTCTGGGGTGGGCAGTACGTGAAGAAGTCTCAAACACTGTGCTGGTCCATTTTGAAAGTTTCTGATGAAGCCCAGGGAGAAGGCCGGCTTTGGTCAGCAAGAAAAGAGTAGTGAGTTGAGTCTGATTCCAAATTAGGACAGTGATTACTAGATTAGACAGGGCTGAAATCTGTTTACTCTGCTGCTTGATATTTGTATTATAGATTTAAGCTTAAATCTTGTGAAATTCCCAGTAATGTTTTTAGTGAACTCTAACCCAGCCAGTTAGTGATTTGAATATTCTCCTGTTTTGGCTGCATTGGTGAAAGGGAAATAGTGTTGTTCAAAATATGGTGGGGAAATGAAGGGCTCTACTCCGCCACTGTATGATGGAATGTAGCTGTCAGTCATGACATGTTAACATGTTGCATTATTTGTACTTTGATTCTCCTCCAGACTGATTCTTCTCCTCAATTGACCCTTGCCCAACTTTCCAAGGTACTGGTTGTGTACATAAAGATTGTACACAGACCTCAAGCATTATTCAAATGTAACGGAGTTTTTTAAAACAAATTTTCTGTTGTTTTTTTTAGACTGCAAACCTGGTTGATGCAAATGCATCAGAAGAAGACAAGATTAAAGCCATGATGACTCAGTCAAACCATGAATATGACCCAATACAGTTAGTCTTGAGTCTTCATTTTTTACCTAATTGTTGTAAAGCTTTCATAACATTAAGATTTGTATTCAACATATTTTTTGCCCTCAGTTACTCAAAGAAGGCACTTGGGCCTCCACCTGCTCATTACACCTGTTTCCGCTGTGGAAAGACAGGCCACTACAATCGCCAGTGTCCTATGATTTCGGTATTTTTTAAGACACTTTATAAAGTTAGAACTTTTTGTCATGACTGTAAGATGACTTTCTTTACTTGACTTTTTTCAGGTCCAAGATAAAAATGTGGAGCTGCCCAAGCCAGTCCGGACCAGTAAGGGCATACCTCAGAGCTTCATGGTCAAAGCTGAGCCAGGGGCCAAAGGAGCCATGCTGACCAGTACTGGGGAATATGCAATACCTGCTATTGATGCGTATGTGTCACTGTTTATTGACTTCATTGTTGGTCATGATTGGCCTTGATACTCAGCTTTTTTGTCCAAATGGTCTCATACAGGGAGGCATATGCACAAGGCAAGAAAGAGAGACCTCCGTTTGTCCCACATGATCAGTCATCTTCTGACGATGATACAGACCCAATCCCAGATGAACTGCTGTGTCCCATCTGCAACGACCTCATGACTGATGCTGTGGTTATACCCTGCTGTGGAAACAGCTACTGTGATGACTGTAAGTCCTGACTACGTTCAGTCACATTTCAAAGACAGATAAAAATTACAATACATATTTTAAGGTCATTCTGGCAGTTTAGCCTGATTTCAACTAGAGCTGACCTTTTTATACCCTTTTAGGGCCAATTGACCAATTGTAACTAATCACCTAAAAAAAATAAGCCTCATCATATTTGATACTTGCAATAGCTGCCTTGATTGTACTAACTTTGTATAACCTACATGAATAGACCTTTTATAACAAAGGTCAAAATAAACAAAATTTAAAAACAGATTTTGATCAATAATACAGTTTATTTTGTAAATATTATTTTAAAAGCCTTCAGTTACTTTTATTTGGCTAAAATGAGTTTTGACAGTTTTGTTTGCCATAAAAATAATAATGTTGCTAGTCGACTAACTGAAAAAGTAATTGGACTAGACAAGCAGACTACTAAAATAAATGTTAGTTGAAGCAGTAAATATTCAGGCCCTTCTTTTAGTTAGTTGGAGTCAAACACCCTTTGTGTCCAACTGAACTCTTATTTGTCTGTAGGTATCAGAACAGCGCTGCTAGACTCAGAAGAGCATATCTGCTACTCCTGCAAGCAGTCTGATGTTTCTCCTGATAACCTGATTGCTAACAAGTTTCTCCGACAGGTAATACTCACCATTTTGGTTTATATCAGTGAACTCTAACCTACAGTATTGTTTGCAGATTATGGGCCAGACATTTTAGTTTTGTCTATTTACATTTTAGTCTTGAAAACAAAACCTTTTTACTAAATCAAAGTTTATCCACATTAGGCTGTGAACAACTTCAAAAATGAGACTGGCTACACTAAACGGATACGCAAGCCGATCCAGCACTCTGCTCCACCCCCACCTCGTCTTCAGCTGCTCCGGTCTCTGCGCTCCAGACAGCAGGACCCTCTGATGCCCCAGCCCCCACCACAGCCTCCAGTACAACCTCCTGTACAGCCCCCAGTACTGCCCCCAGTACTGCCCCCTGCTGTCAGCGCCCCAGCAATAGTCCCTGAAACCCCGAGCGCTCCATCTGTGCCTGCTGCTGCTGCTGTTGCTGCTGCTGCTACAGCTACAGCTACAGTCACCACAGCTCCCACATCGGTCCCAACTCCACCACGTGTAGTCTCTACTGAAGCTCAAGAGGCAGTCCACTCTCCAGCCCCCGTCATAGATCACCACTCCCCTATGCACACGCCAAGCCATGGAGAACCACCTCCTCCTGGGTATGTAATCACCGCCTGAATCCAAACACAATTACAGTGCAGTCAATTTATCAGTTTGATTTCTTTTTTAGGGAATCTGACCCAGAGCCTATCGTGCGAAAACCTGAACCCGCAGGACATGCTGAAAATGCTGTACAGGTGAGGCTTTATGGAGCATTGGCATGTTAGGACTCTTGTTAGCTATGCCTATCCTGCACACTTTGTTAAATCTAATGTGTCCTCAACTGCACTAGCACTGTTCAGTTTGGCTGTATTTAGGTCCTTTCATGCTAAAAGTTAATATTCACATTGGCAGAACAAATTTATATCAATCAACAGATTTTATTATTCCACTAAGATGTTTGTCAAGCAGCAAAACATCTGAACAACTAAATGACTTTGATCATAAAACCACTCATGTAAAATTTGGGTCAAATTAGTTTTTGCCACCCACAAGAGTCAGAGTTTTTATAGCTCAACCTCTGCTATAGGAAAACCACATAATGTACAATAAAAAAAAAAGTTTCTTTTGTATTCTCTTATATACTGGATAAATAAATCAACTTAACTTGCAAACTATTCTCTTGTGTATGATCTTACGCATTTTAATGTATCTTTTTTTTTCTTTACAGCATGATTCTTCTGGCAGCCATTTAACAGTTATCGGCCACCCTCCTCCCCCTCACAGATCTTCTCACCCAGCAGGTAAGGATTTCACACAAAGGCACTTTGACTCAAACTAGATTTAAGAAGAAAAGTAACTAAGCTGTGTTTGTTTAGGACACTCAAGGCCCCACCATTCACAAAGAGGAGGGACTAGATCGTGGGACAGGCAAGTCATCTTAGTTTTGGATTATTGTTCTAAATGCAACACCTTTGATCACCAGTGACCTTTTGGGGATCTTGTGAGTGTGTATTTTGTATTTATTTTTTGCTCTCATGTCTTATGTTTCTCAGGTCTTACAGGAACAGGGAGCATAACTCTGCCCATGTCCAAACAGCGCCCCCTCCTCCTCCTGTGGTACCGGTGTACGCAGCCCCAGCACTGTTCCCCCCTCCACCACAGGCCTACCCCCCTCCCTACAGCACTGGGCCTGGCCTCATACCTCCCCCTACCCTGGGCTACCAGCCTCCCCCAGTCTATGTGCCACCCCCTCCAGGCTTAAACCCTGCCTGGTTACCTCCGGGGGCTCAACCTCCTCTCATGGCCATGCCCCCCTCTCTCTCTCAGCCCCCACTATCTAAAGAGGATTTCTACAGACAGCGCCACCATCGTCAAGACAAGTATGCTTTTGTTTCACTTCTAAAATAAATAGGGTTGTCAAAAGTATCAAAAATGATGTACTAATTGATACTCAAATTTGCATCAAAACTAGATAACAATACTAAAATCAATACTAAAAAAAGTCACATTCACCTGGTAATAAAAAAAGTACTATTTGATGTTGATATCACGTTATTTTGTGTAAATAGTGTTCATTATCAGTCGAGTATCAGCTCTATTCCTTGCTATCAACGTTAAATATTAGTATTGCGATAACACTATTTGGAAATGTTTGATCGAATAAAGGCAACTACAGTAAATAGTATAAATGTTTTCCTTGTGCCATGTTGGCTTTTTCATTACATTTCATTACAGTTCAATGTTTAATGTTTTCAGAGTGACCTCCAAACTGGATGAGTTTACTAAAGACTTCCATAAAGAGCTTATGAAGTACAGGGGCGCACCGAAGAGACCCAGACGATCCTACTCCAGGTAAGCCTTAAAGCGTTTAGCCTGTACAATACATACACTGAAGGGATGGGGTGATATATCTGTTTTAGTATTGCCGATCTCAATACAGATTTGGCAATAGCAATATCAGTCATTTAATACCGAATTTTTTTTGCACTGCCTCATTCTGAGTCAATGGAGTTAGAAGAAAGTTGTATGGCTGTATTTTTACACAATAAATAGTTATTATTTTTACAAAAGTGAAGTTAATTTGTGATTTTTCCTTCAACTTAAGATAAAGTTGTGGGCCTTGCTATGAATTTTAAAAGCTAAATATTGGTATCTGCAAATCAGTTACTGGCCACAGCAACAGTCCAGATATTGGTATTGGCTCAAAAAAAAACAACCCCAAAACACTCCATATCGGGCCATCCCTGGTCCACTGCTCTGTTAAAACGTTAACTCTGTGTGTGTTGTTTGCAGGTCCCGCTCATACAGCCGCTCCCCTTTCAGCCGCTCTCCGTACAGCCGCTCCAGGTCACGCTCCCGCTCCTTCTCGTACTCGCCCAGCCGCTCCCGGTCACGCTCCCCCTCCCACGGACACTCTTACTCCAAGCGCAACGGGCGCAGCTACGGCCGCTCCAGGTCCCGCTCCAGGTCCCGCTCCTACGGGTACAGGCGTTCGGGCTCTCCCCGCACCCCTCCCTCGTACAGAGGCGGGGGCTGGGACACGGCTGAACACGGCGGGCCCTATCGATCACACTCGCGCTCTCCGGGGGGCTACAGAGGCCACAGCCCAGGAGCACGCAAACACCATCACAGAGACATGCCCCCCTATGACATGAAAGGAGCCAGTCCAGGTGACCACTGGGACAGTCAGAGCTACAGGCAGTGGGAGAAAGACTATCATGACTGGTATGGCAAATACTATAAGGACTACAAAGAGTACAAAGACTACAAGGAGTATGACGAACATTCACCCAGGTACCACAGAGGAAGAGGTAGTAGGGACAGAGACAGGGACAGAGATCGGATGTCTCCTTTATCTCGAGATTACTCCCCGCACACAAAAGCACGAAAAGGTACGCACCATACAGCCTCATCCACTGCAGGAACCAAGTCCAGCAAAGTCGTAAAAGTAAAAAAAATCAAAAGGAAGAGGACAGGGGAGGAAGCTGAAATGGCTGATCAGGCTGTTGACAGAGGAGACGCAACACCTGTCCGGGATGAGCCCATGGATGACCTCCCCATCACTAAAACCCCTCCTCTTTCTTCAAAATCTGCTATTATTACAAATAAACCCTCTTCTAAATGCCCTGCTGTTTCAGGAAAAGCCCCGTCCAAATCGCTAGTGAAGACTGACAAAGCCAAAAAAGAGAAGGTCATTAAGGCTAAAGTCAAAGTCAAACCAGACGGTACTAAAGTGAAAAAGAAGCCAGGTGAAGGTGTTGTCAAAAAGAAAGAACCATCATCTGCAACAGGAAAGCCATTGAAGACTAAGCTCAAAACTGAAGATGGTGCTAATTCAGCTACACCAAAAAAGGATAAGGCAAGAAGTACCATTTCAAAGCAAGTGCTGCCTAAAACCCCACCACAGTCTTTGCTAGAGCAACCTGCAAATGACACTTATCTGCATGAAAGCCATAGACTGAGCCACGATGTTCGCAATAGAAGAGACGTGCCCCAAAGGGAAGGTCTGCTCCCATACCCAGTCCACCACAGACCCCCGTCCCCCATGGACAGGGGCAGACGGGTGGTGGAAGAGACTCACTCCTTGCTTGGGCCCCCTCCAGGGAAGTTGAGGCGCATAGAAGGACCAGGACTGAGCAGAGAGCATACTCCACACTCTCATGTGCCCCACCAGCCTGCGCTCCAGCGGGTGGTGTCCCCTTCAGACAGACCTCTGTCTGTGACAGTGAGTCGGGAGCCCAGTCGGGAGGAGAGAGAGCGAAGCCATAGGCCCTTTATGGACCTCAAGGTGGGTACAACCAATCAAAGAGACATACTCTGAGCTTGTTTTGTTCTTCACGGGGTAATATTTTGACTATGACCCCTTGAAAACATTGGTATTGCCATTTTCTAATAATTCTATGTTGTTTTGTTGTTTAGATCCAAGTGAATCCCACCAGGAGGATAAAGTTGAACAGAGAAGTGACCAGAAGAGGCAGTGCTGACACTCCCCCCTCTGGCCCAGAAAAGAGCAACTTTTCCTCTAGTGTTCCACCACCAGGAGACAGACACAGCCCAGAGCCCAGCCTGCGGAGAGAGATGTCTCCTTTAGCTGAAAGAAGAGCTGGACATGGCAGTGCTGGGGACACAGGGTCAGAGAGGGGTCGCGACAGAGGACTAGGCCTGGACCGGGACAGAGACAGAGGGCATGAGCGGGCCAGGGACAGGAGCAGCCAGAGAACCAACCAGAGGGAGAGTGAGGAACAACGCCCTACGAGGAGTGAGCAGAAGACTGAGCAGAAGAACTCTGGTGGAGGGAGGTCTGTGTCTCTGGACAAAATGACCATCGCAGAGAAGTCGGCCAAAAAACAGACAGACCACCCAGACAAGCCCAGTGCGGTGCACAAGGACAGGGAGCACAAATCAGACAGGTTGGTTCTACTGTTGCTTACATACACACAAGGATGTGTGTGAACGCTCTGATCTGTTTTTTTAACCAAGTAATGCATATTTGTGTTTAGGTAAATATCTGAGTTTGCTGCAGTTGAAAATCAATTGTGCCTGTAAAATGCATTACAGGTTGTACTAGGCTTTGTGAAGGATTTTTGTGTTTGGATTCCTCTCCTCTGGTAGATTTCCCGTGGGTGCTCTGGCATTGCTTGCCCTTTCAAATGCATGTGCAATAGGTCGCCATTGCAGGCAGGACTCCATTAACAGAGGGGTTAAAGAAAGGGCAAATGAGATGTGATAATGCTAAGCGGCTTATATTTGCGTTTTGCAAGCTTTGAAATTTTTTTTTATAGGGAACTAAATAATTAAGGGTCCTGTGCTTCCACAAAAATGTCATTTAAACCCCAGGAAGCATATGTTCATGTAAACATATTCATGCACAGAAACAAATGCTCCAGCACTTGAATATGTAAACACAGATGTTAATATGTAATTATTTCTCCTTATTTCCCAGGAGTGTTTCCAAGGACAGAACAGACAGAACAGTGTCCTCAGGAGAGAAGCCAGCTGCTGCTCAAAGAGAAGGTAATTGTGTCCTCCTGAACATAGCGGCAGCAGCAGTATAACTATAACTGGGTTTAGACTTGTGCTATCTCATTAGGCTTGTTTTAAACCTGCTTCTTTTCTACTCTCAGCTAAAGACAGCCAGGAGCCTCCTGCTAAGACCAGACCCAGAATCAGCCGCAAGATCCTCACCTCGCACAGCGGGGCATCTGCTAGGTAAGTTCTCTTCCTGCTTTGTCATTTTTTACAAAGTTCCTTTTTAGAAATGAACCTGGAAGGAAAAAAATCTAAAGCTGTGCCTCAGGGAAGACTTCAGAAATGGAGATGACTTTGAATTGACATTTAAGAATTCTCTTATCTAGAAGGTTCTTTTGAATGAACAGAATAGCTCTTTTCCCTGATTTTAATCATCTGACTACTGACTGATAATACCTAGTTGTCCAACTCTGTATTAAAAATATTCAAAACATTTTGTAAAATTACATACTAATATTAATTTTTCAATTTCTGCAAGGTCATCACAAGAGTCCAAACGCAACCCAGACAGACAGCAGAGACATACATCGTCCAAACCTGTGGAGCCGCAGCCCCCTGAGGAGCAGCAGCATCATAGCCCCAGTGCTAGCCCCGCCCCCAGCCCACCTCGAGTGGAAAATCCCCTCATCCAGGCCCCTCCCCGCTCCAAGTGGGAAGATGATGAGGAGAGCCAGGACAATGAACCAAATGCTCCTCAAGAACCTTCACCAGAGTCCCAGAGGAGCACGGAAAGGGAGGGCCAACTCAGAGCTCCTAAACCAGCGAAAGCTAAAGATGACAAGAAGCCTAGACCAAAAAAAGAGGAGGGCAAAGTGTTGAAGAACGCTGAGAAAACTATAAAAGTTAAAGTGATTAGAGAAGAGGTAAAAGTGGCTAAAGACGAAGCTCGGGCGGTTGAAAACAAACATGGCGGCTCAGAACCCAGAGCGCCGGAGCCCAGAAGACAGCGCTTATGTTCAGACCTGACCCGGGAAACGGACGAGGCCGCGTTTGTCCCAGACTACAGCGAGGGCGAGGGGTCAGAAGCAGAGAGGGGGAGGAGCTGTAGTCCCAGCCAGTCCCTCAGCCAGCCCTCAAGAAGCCCCTCCCCGAGCAACAACGAGAACTCTGTTGGCGGGGACAAGAAGAAGAAGAAACATAAAAAGCAAAAGAAACACAAGAAGCACAAAGAGAAGGACAAGGAACACAAGGAGCACAAACACAAACACAAGAAGAAGAAACGCAAGAAGAGCAAGGACCAGGAAATGGACGACAAACAAGAGAGGGACCAGGGACAGGAGGACGAGGAGGAGGAGGCAGAGGCCAAGCAGGGACCGTAATCAGTCTCTCTGCTGTCCAGTCCACAGGAGGAGGGAAACAAAGGCCAAGGTTCTCTGTGCAGCGCTTGATAGGAACTGCTGTCCTGTTTGGGACACGTTCTGCTGCTCGGTCCTCTCTTCCATCATTGCATCATTGCGCCGCACTTTGTCCTTCTGATGATCAATGGACATGACTTGATAATTACCCATTATGTGATGAGAGAAAGAACATCTCAGGGATTGTGTCTTTTTCAAGGAGAGATTGTTTTTCGTTTTTTTTTGGTTTCCGTCGACTTCATTTGTAAATAAAGAGAAATGTTTCTCTACATTTTTTATAGCCATAACCCTGAGTGTGCCCTCCACCGCTCAAAGTAGCCTTGGTGAGCTTGTGTTCTTTCTAGCTGCTTCGCATGTTTTGGCACATCAAGGTTAAATCATTTGTGTTAATACATTTTCGTCTAATACTGAACGAAAGCTGAAGAAATCCTTTGCTTATTGTAAATTGTATGTATTTTGCAAACCTGTAGATAATTGTAAAGTGAATATGCTGAAACATGAGCGCGCCAGTATCTGCAGTTGTTCATTTTGGGACTACACTGGACTGTTGAGTTGATTCTGTATGAATTTGAGGCTGCATGATTTGGTTCCAGCGCAGAGCCGGTGTATCACATTGTGCGTGAGTGACTGTACAGTTATGTCTGTGCGAGAGTAACAAATTAGTTCTTTTTTTAATTAAAATGTTTTGACCTCGTAAACTGGCTCATGTGCTGCATTATTACCACACGCAATATTGATGCTTCTTCTCAAGGCGAAACTACTCACACCTCCGAGAAAAGTCATGAGGCTTTTGGGAGAGATTGTAGGTTATATGATTGCAATATTTTACTCCCACTTAACATACACTACTAGTCAAAAGTTTGGACAATTTTTGTTCTTTAACCCTCTTCAGGCAGGTATTGCAGATTTGCAACAGCTAAATGCCAATTACCTACTTACTCCATATTCATATTTTATGAGCCGTTTTTACTCAGGAGCCTTGTTTCCCATCCATGCTGATAAACGTGGACGATGCAGACTGTGCAAGAATGGCTACACACAAACGACCTGCCAGAAGTGCATAGTACCTTTGTGCTTTACAAAGGATTCAAATTGTTACTTGGAGTACGACACGAAAAAGTGATGTTGTTCTGCCACTGTAAAGCGCTGTTACTCTGTGCTTTTTGTTTTCATTGTTATGAAAAGTGGTATATAAATAAAGTTAGCATTCATATCATTTTCAATCTTCAGTGTTAATTTACCACACCGGGCCAATGCTGCAAATCTGCAACATCCCGGAACGTAATGGATGTGAAGATCTCTCAAAAAAAGTCAGGATTGTATATTACTACACCATATGATCATTTTCCCCAAATATCAGATTTTTCCTGTTACAAAAACTTAATTTGAGCCTGAGAGGTTTAACTTCATTACTATTTACATTACATTTATATATGTGATATCTTACATAAGTGTCTAAAATCAAACAAGTAGGGAAAAAAATATTAAATGATAAGTGATCTTTTTCCATAGATTCTATCTGGATGAGGGATGTATACACATTAAATAATAAGGTGTGTCCAAATTTGACTGGTAGTTTACATGTAAGTTTAAAGGTCCTATAATACATTGTGTACCAAAGACTGGGTCGCGACACTCAGGTGGGTCGCAAGAGATTTTTTGGGGTCCCCTTGTCACGATCTGCATGTAGGTTTGCAATATACAGACACATGAGAGAAATACTGACACATGAGAGAGCTAGTGACTATTTTGTTCCAATATTGCTGGTTCAATTGAATGTTGAAAAGAAAAATAAATGGGCTACATCAGGGGTCTCCAACCTGTAGCTCGGGAGCTACCAGTAGCTCTTCACCCCTTTCCAAGTAGCTCGCCAAGAGATTTCTGAATTACATGTACTGTCCTGATTAAAGTAAATTTAATTACTGAAATGTATATTATCATTGTGCATGTATCATTTTGATGCCTAACTTTGTGCACTAATAAATGGATAATGGTTTGTTTTATAGTGTAGGCATCTAACTGTACCTCATCTAAGGCTTCCCATGGCTCGTATATAAGCTCAATTTCTTGTCCTGCTAAAATGAATAGCTCGCTAGCATTTTCATTTTGTAAAGGTAGCTCACTTGAGGAAAAAGGTTGGAGACCCCTGGGCTACATTTACTGTCAAAACAGGTGACTTCTGGATTCCTGATTCCTGATCCATTCCTGATATGGAATGTTTAGTAACCATCGGTGTTGATGTATTGTCTTGAAAAAGGAAAGGGGGGCAGATAACATAAGATTTTTTCTTTTCTGCTCCTTTTCATTCATTTCTTGTGTGTTTGATGTTCTGACACTGTCGATGTCTTTTTATGCTTTATGAATGATATAAATAAATAAATAAAATAAATTCCTTTTATTGCTGCTTCAATGACTGTTTAAAACTAGAGTAATACTAATTGTTCAGAGAGACACGATCACTCAGTCAACAATAAAATATCCTCATTCATGGTCAATAATGCTCAAATGCACCTTTATTTTGTGATTTACAAATAATGTCTGTTGACCTCGGTGGCAAAGGTTTGTGACTAAAATATGGGTCCCCAGAAAAAAAGTATGGGAAAGACTGCTATAATAAAACAACTGACAGAGATCAGCAATTCCAGGGCTAAAATCATCCAAATGATACTAGTGAAGGTGCATGAAGTTCAGAAACACAGTGGAGCACTTCCTGTATTAACTGTATGGCATTACAAGGTGAAAAAGTATTTTCAGTTTGAGAGTAAAACGATGTAAAGGAAACAAAACAAAACTCAAAGTGTGTTTTTGATTAGGAAAATAGCATAACATGGGCTCTTTAAGGTGTAAAATACAAACAGAATAAGGGAGAGACTACACTGACGACAAACTCTTCAATCAGCCCATTTGATTCCACACTTACTTTGTACCTGTCTTTTATCTGTTTATGATTAAAGATGGCTGCCTGTGTACGCCATTGTTTTTCCACTCTCCAAATGAGATTAGTGTTGTTTCCAGCAGTGAACTGAATTGTAATCAGCTGCTGCCGGTTGTGTGCGAGGTGAACATCACTTTCTAGAGCTCATTATGCTCCAAGTGTCCTCAGGAGAGTGCAGGTGCCTCCAGTTCATATTTTACCGTTTAATACTGTACTTTGAATATTTTACACATGGACCAACCAAATGCAGCTCTGCCAAGGATACTGAGGAGTTTCTATCCTATTTATGCTTCTGTGTCACTTACACATTGAAGTTACACATTTAAATAGCAATTACATTTCAAGCATAAGATTAGTAAATATATAAATGATAAAACACACCATATTTCAAATAATGGAAAATGATCTTTGAAGTAACAGAATGTGCTTTTGCTGTTAGTCTTGTGTTTTCCTAAATTTCACCTTTGCTCCCTTTCATCTTAAACTAATCTTCCATTGGAGGATTATATAATGAAGATGTAACCAGAGAGCGGCTGCTGCAGTGAAGGGCTTGAAAAGTCAACATTTGACACAGTGTTTACCTTGAAATGTGCCTTCTTCAGATGGATTACCTACAGTTCACAGCAAAGCACTTGGGGGCAGCTGTGGGCTCTTACAACTTCTTAGTCTACACACAAAGGTGAGAAAGTAAAAGATGTCTTTCCTCACATGTGTCAGATATATTTGGAAAACACTAAATATTTCAAAGAGGAGGGAGAACGCACTGGAAAGCAGACACTTGGTGAGTTTCAGGGTCTTTGGCAGCTCATTCTTTAGTGGCATGAATAATTAAAGCAGCATTACTGAGGAGCGGACTGCAGCGAGGAAGACTCAACACTGTGTGGCGCTGTGTGCCCTGGATCTCTGTTATGTGGAGGGAAACTGACTTTCAGAAGAAATCTACTGAAAAAAAAAACAAAACACTGGCACATGTCTGTGAGGCTCTGTGTACAGCGCTATGTACAACTCTGTGTCCCAGAGCACATGATGCCCATATGTGTGGACTGTGTATGTGTGTGTGTGTTTGTGTTTGAATAGGGTGTGTGTTGTCGAGTGCGTGGGTGGTTATTCACATCAGAGAGACAAATCTGAAATCTGCATACACAGGCACGTCATAAGGACATTTTGCTTTGGTAGGGGCAGGGTTACATCATGTTACATCAGTGGAAAAGTGTGTTAAAGATGACAGTGAGAGTTTATGCTATGCAAATGCAACTTTAAGTTTACAGTCAGTTTCTGGTGTAAAGTATGTAATTTCCAACAAAGCGTGGAAACATGTCATCATGTTAACATGTACATACAAGGACATTTAAGTGTATATGTGTGTGTGTGTGTGTGTGTGTGTATGTGTGTGTGCATCTATATGTTTGATGTATGTGTACATGTACATGTACATGTGTACATGTATGATGTGTACATGTATGAGTACATGTATGTGTACATGTATGCGTACATGTATGTGTACATGTATGTGTACATGTATGTGTACATGTATGATGTGTACATGTATGTGTACATGTATGATGTGTACATGTATGTGTACATGTGTACATGTATGTGTACATGTATGATGTGTACATGTATGTGTACATGTATGATGTGTACATGTATGTGTACATGTGTATGTATGTGTACATGTATGATGTGTACATGTATGTGTACATGTATGATGTGTACATGTATGTGTACATGTATGTGTACATGTATGATGTGTACATGTATGATGTGTACATGTATGTGTACATGTATGATGTGTACATGTATGATGTGTACATGTATGTGTACATGTATGTGTACATGTATGTGTACATGTATGTGTACATGTATGTGTACATGTATGATGTAATCAGATGTGCATGTATGGTTGGTGTATGTGGATGTCATAAGCACATGTGTGAGGTACGTCCTGAGTGTGTGACAGGGCCAAACTGAAATGACAGTGCGGCTGAGACAGAACAGAGCAGATGTGCTTCTCCTCTCTCTCCCTGACTGTACATAACACACTGGGCTCAGAGCAGTGTGTGCGCGCGCGTGCGTGTGTGTATGTATGCCTATGTGTGTGTGTGTGTGTGTGTGTGTGTGTGTGTGTGTGTGTGTGTATGTGTGTGTGTGTGTGTGTGTGTCCATGTCCTCAAAGGTCAGTGCTAATGGACACAGAGCTCACTGAAACCATTAGAGAAGATTAATATATTGTTTTAACCCATGGCCAGATTAGCATCAGTGCTCATTCTGCTTTTATCTGTCATGCTGTGAGCTTCATTGTAGATCACTGCACTTGTTATAATATAAAACAGTTCGAGTCTGCTTGTATTAGTCCTGAGAAAGATAATTTCCTGTCATCTAGGCCAAAGGTTGCTAAGCAACTTTACTTTTGCCAATGGTCCAAAAGATGCTTCTCTTGAGCGTGGCTCGTGTGACTGGCTGTGCTCTGAGCTCAGTGTGTGCTCTGTCATCAGGGCTGACTGTGTGTGCATGATTGCTCATGCAGCTGTATGGACCAGTGTGCATTCTGTTCTCAGAAAAGAGCAAGAAACTGACAGGAGTGGGCTGTAAAATGTGCTCACTGATTCTATACTTTCAGCACACGCCCAAACCAGTCACTGAGCCATAAACTGCCCCATAACATTTCAAGTCCAGCTGCTCAACATCGCCTCATATACTGGGCTATACATTTGGGCTGTATCATACTGTGTGAAGAGTTGGGTGTCTTCCCTCACTGCTGCTCTGCTCTGTGAAAAGGGAGCAGGCTATTCCAGCCCGTGATGATTTTGAGGGTTGTGTATTGTCTCCACACACCACACGTGACAGAACTAAACAAAGATGGTATTACTGTGTACACACTGAGCTCTGAGAAGTGTGAGGTTATGTCTGATATACACACATGCTTGATCCAAATGAAGGAGGGAGGAAGGGGGTAGTACTCGTGGGGGAAGAAGCCGTTTAATATCAGAGCAGACAAATGTCATTAGAGTTTTAAACACAGACAGTGCATCTATTCATCATACTGGTGATATAATAAGGTTAGGTAAGAAGCAGCAGCAGCTTTTGTTTGACCAAGCTCAGGCTACAGCTCTGCTCTAAGACTCGCTCATTTAAAACAGTCTCCAGAGTCTTCTCTTCCCTCAAATGACTTTTAGCCTACCATCACTTTCATAAAAGCAATCTTCACGCCTAAAAAATATGCCAAATAAGAGCTCAATGTCTGTTACAATAGCCTATAAGTGGAAGAGAAAGAACAAAAGCAGAAACAGGTACTATGATTACTACTACAACCAGCACTGCTCCCACTACAACTATCACTACACACTCACTAAATCACTCTCTGATTTTATCCAGTAGTGCAAGTACAATAGTAATAGTATAATGCAGTTTCCTTAAATATAAAATAATGAGACAAAAGACACAGAAGCAGAGAGGTACAGGCAGTCGAATGACATAATTACAGTTCGCCTCTTGTCCTGCTGCTTTGAAATGTGACCCTTTCACCAGTGGACATGGACACCCTGACTCCTGAGCGCGTGTACAGTTAACCACTTCCTACACCGCTCCTGTAACCAGGTCAAGTCCAGCACAGCGCTGGAGCTGCATCACACCGCTGCCAGCCTGCACACGTGTCCGCCTGTGCCCTCAGGTGGTTGTCATGGTGATTTCAATCCATCATCACTGTTATTGATTGTTTGTATTGAAGTCCTACTGTGTCTGTGTGTATTCATTACAATGGCATAGACTAAACACGTCCTCATATATAATGTTATGTGATGGTCACTATGGCAACGCACCCAAAGGAAGCGACCACACACTGATAATAATGTTTGGCCTAGATACTGGCGGAGAATCGCTAACAGAGGGAATGTGTGTGCATTTCACTGACTAATGTGAACCAGCGTTTGAGCGCATCAGGACCAAGGAGCTCAAGTCAAAAATGCATGAAATGATTCTGTGGAGCAGAAAGAGTCCTGTACGAGTTCCACACACACACTAGTGTGAGCGCACGAGCTGAAGGGAGTACAAATACACAGGCAGAGAGCCAATAAGACCTGATTACAGGCACACAGCCCTCAGGGCTCAGAGTGCACACTCCGAGTGCACGCTCAGTGAGTGTTAGCAGCGCTCCTCATCAGTCCTGCTCCTCTGAGGTGTCTGCAGATCTGTGTCCTACATATACTAAACAGTGGAGCTGCACTAAATGTTTGATGTATGCTGCTGTCGTAAGCCTGAGGATCGGGGGAGAGTCTGGAGGCGTTGATTGGGTATTGCACGGAGGTTCCCTTCCCAGAGTGAACATCTAATTTTAGAGTGTATCTATAGGCTGCTGCTGACAGTCCAGCACAGGCTGCAGTGTTTGGCACACTGCGGGTCCTGAGAGCATTCATTATGTGTGATCTGTGACTTTTCTCTGGCCCCCTGCCTGCACATGTGGCCCTTTAGCCTCTCTCCTGTGGCCATCTGTGAGAGATATGTACAGGACATATGACAGCATCCACTCTCACAAATGACATGCTCAGAAAAGAAATGCTTCCACAAACATCCATAAATACTATGGACTGTAAAGTTCTTATAGTGAAAGAATTCATTTTTCATAAAAGCATCACTGAGCCTAAATCTCTTAATTCTTCAGAGGATTTAACTAACTGCAGGCTCATAAATCATTGTCAGAGGAAGAAGACAAAACTGCAGATAGACCAACTCAAGCTCTACTAAATGTTTAGCCTTGAGTCATTATCTCATATATACAGTATCACTGTGGGGAAGTTGTGATGTACTCATTAAATGACTTCACACTCCCTAAAAGTGTTAATCTATCAAATATATTTATATAAACTGACAACATGAAACCACCTCAGCACACGGTTGCAAAAGGGAGAGCAGTGTCTCACAGATATATTGGACAGGCCAGATTAAATCCATGGAATCAGACTGAGAACTCCCTGCCCAGGCTGCTGACCTGCCCATGTGTTGGACAGCAGCACTACAGCCACAAATATCCACTCAGCAGTGTGACAGTGACCCCGCTCTGCATGGAAACTACAAACACACATTTAGTAAGCTCAGGCTGAACACACAGACTATCTCGAAGACAAGCCTTATAGAGAAAAGGTGTCCAGCTGTGGCCTTAAACCTGCTCCTTCTTGTGTGCACTTCCAGGCCGATGTGGGAGTGAAGAGCAGAGCACGATCGCACATCACAGTGCAGTAGCTGACAGGTGCTTTAAGTATACACTGCCTCAGTCTGTGTCAAAGAGATCAGAGGAAACGAGTGAAACAACAGCTTTCTGACAGCTTTGTGGAGTATGGTGTTGCTGATGAGGCAGGAGGCGTTTTGTGTGAAAACTCTGACACTGGTGTTTTACAGTTAATCATGTGTAAACAGTGATGCACAATGTATTCACAGCTCTTTCTATATTATTGGTGTCAGCATGGTGGCTGAGTGGACAGCACTCTCACCTCACAGCAAGAAGGGTCAAGGTTTCTCGAGCTGCCCTGGTGAGTGCGGGTTAGCATGTTCTCCCTGCGTCTGGGTGGACTCTGGTTTCCCCTATCAAGACAAAACATGCACAATCAGTCAAATCCTCCAGCTAAAGTGAGACGAACATAAGAGCTGGGTCAAGAGATGGGTGCTGCAATATGACACCCACTGCTCCTGACATGTTGCCTCAGCAGCCTTGAAGAATGGGTCAAATGAAAGAATGAGGACATATTTCCCTACAGGGACAATAAAGTGGAGCTTAACCTCAACCAAGTGGGTCTTGTATTTATTCTAATACAAATAACTAGATGAACTGATAATATGTTGCATGAGGAAGTATCTTTCAGCTTTCTATCATCTTATAACATTGTTCCCTCATCAAAAACAAAAGGTTTAATACACCATCTGTGCTTGTCTGACTATTTTAGTGATCTCTCTCGGGCTCTGTTCAAACCCTCTTTACAGTTAGCTGTAAGATTCTGTCCAAGGCTCCACCCACTTATGCCAATTCTCCATAAATATTGAGGTTTTGCGTCTACGTCACAAAACCACGTGACCTGGTGTTTATGCCACCATACTGGAGGTCAAACTATCCATCTGGACCAATGTGTAGTATTTCTGTGCAATAACATTTGAATTGAATAACAATGGTTTTGACCTGTGTTGCTATTGGATGTTCTACTAGGAGTCAATCTGCTAAAGAAGGAGGCCAAAATATCTTTCTATATGATCCTAGTTGATAAAGATCACAGACAGAGGTGGAGAGTGGACATAAAAAGGGAGAGATTGGAGCCCACTGAGTACAATCGTCTGTACAGTCAACATTTCATTTCTGGTGGTGAACCAACTCTACACAAACAAAGAAAGGATTTACACTAAAGGAAATGATATATACCAAAGTATTTTTTTTATGAAGAATGATAACACATTTTCACCAGCTTATGTTTTTTTTTTCTTTTTTCTTAATTTTATTTATTTGTTTGAGCCAGGTACAATAAAATTTCAAAAAACAGGGATATGTACATGAATATATTTGGGACCTGGTGCTCAAAAGGAGGAGGATGAAGTTTAAAAACTTATAGAGTCCTACTCCAGTTGTTTTACATTATCAGGTGGTTCACACTTTTTTTTTTTTTTTAAATAACACCTTTGAAGTGCTTACCTGTCATTATGCATTGCATAAATATACACACATATATACATATATACAAAAACATATACATACATACATACACAGCACAAATTAAGACTTGTCTCTTTCCAAACGTTCTTAAAGGACGATCGTTTTGACTGTTGACTGTGACACCCTCATCAGAAAAATGTCCAACATGAGAAAAGTGGAGCCGAGTGCAGGATTTTACAAGAAAAATTGACAGATTCCTATTTACATACAAGTTCATGTTAAAACATTGTGTTGAAATTGCATTTTTCTTCAAGTTTCTGGTTGTTCATAATATTATAATATTTTGTACAAGAAAGAGATTGTCAATTGAAAAAGATTTCTGTAATAAATTTGCATTTCTCTGCACAAATATTTGAACTTATTGTTATTTTTGGCGTTTATATGCCATGAGTTTTCTGATCCGGCCCCTTTGGGATCAAAGTAGGTTGGATACCTCCCCCTGACCAAAATGAGTTTGACACCCCTGGTCTAGTGTATCCTGATTCCTGACCTAGTCGCTGGAGAGAAATGAAACTGAGCGGAGGCACTAGGTGGTGCCAGCTTGGCTACTCTGAAGGGGGAGTGTCTCTTGAATTGTTTGGAAAATATATTCACATATTTAAATGATCAATAATTTCATGGAATGGTTTGTTTAGGTAAGATTGTATTGTATTTGCTTATTAACAGAGATCGTCTTTGAAAGTTATTGTAACAACTAAAGCCAAAGGAAAGAAAATAATATAAATACAGAATGATAAATCCATGCCCATGTGGCCTATTCGATAAATATCTCTTCTCATGCAACCCACCTTCACAGCCAACAGCATTCATGTAAACATTAAAGCTAACAACAGAAGGACAACAACATGCATAAATCAGCCCAGTGCAGCGAAATGCAAATGTATCTTTAGTCCAATTATGCACGAGAACAAACGCAGCAGAGTCAGTGAGCTGAAGAGCCGTTAAACACATATCGATGGCACTGGGGACGATGAGGACGAGAGGACCTCTACAGCAGACGGGCCTGCCACTTCTGTCCTACATACGTCAGCTCGAATGTAGACCTGTCATAATTTACAGTTTTGAAGCGTGATATATCACCAGGTGGGTAGAACGGCTATATTTACTTGAGTAACTTTTTAAAGGTCAGATATTATGCAAAATGATCACGTTTTAAGGCATGCAAAAAATTTTCTTACGTCATTTATTGTTTGATTAATTTATTTGACAGTTATATTTAACATACTACATACTCCCTACAACAACTGACACTTGTGTAACAGATAATACTCCCTACAACTGTACAACTCACTCTTATGTACAGATAATGCTCCAACTACAACTGTAACTCACCCTTATGTAACAGATAATGCTCCCTACAACTGTACAACAACTCACCCTTATGTAACAGATAATACTCCCTACAACTGTACAACTCACCCTTATGTAACAGATAATGCTCCTACAACTGTACAACAACTCACCCTTATGTAACAGATAATACTCCCTACAACTGTACAACAACTCATCCTTATGCAACAGATAATACTCCCTACAACTGTACAACAACTCACCCTTATGTAACAGATAATACTCCCTACAACTGTGCAATGACTCACCTGTATGTAACAGATAATACTCCCTACAACTGTACAACAACTTAAACTTATGTAACAGATATACTTTACACTGTACAACAACTCCTTATAACAGATAATAACAGATAATACTACTCAACTACCTACAACTGTACAACTTACTTATGTAACAGATAATACTCCCTACAACTGTACAAAACTCACCCTTATGTAACAGATAATACTCTACAACTGTACAACAACTTATGTAACAGATAACTCAACTCAACTTACCTTATGCAACAGATAATACTACAACTGTAACAGATAATACTCCCTACAACTGTACAACAACATACTACACCTTATGTAACAGATAATACTCCCTACAACTGTACAACAACTCACCCTTATAACAGATAATACTCCCTACAACTGTACTCACCTAACAGATAATACTCCTACAACTGTACAACAACTCCTTATGTAACAGATAATACTCCCTACAACTGTACAACTTATGTAACACTTACAACTTACTTATGTAACAGATAATACTCCCTACAACTGTACAACAACTACTGTAACATACTCCCTACAACTGTACTCACCTTATGTAACAGATAATACTCCCTACAACTGTACAACTAACTAACCTACTTATGTAACACTGAACCTACACTACAACAACTGTACAAACCTTATGCAACAGATAATACTCCCTACAACTGTACAACAACTCACCCTTATGTAACAGATAATACTCCCTACAACTGTGCAATGACTCACCTGTACTGTAACAGATAATACTCCCTACAACTGTACAACTCACCTTATGTAACAGATAATACTCCTACAACTGTACAACAACCTGTAACAGATAATACTCCCTACAACTGTACAACAACTCACCCTTATGTAACAGATAATACTCCCTACAACTGTACAACAACTCACCCTTATGTAACAGATAATACTCCCTACAACTGTACAACAACTCACCTTATGTAACAGATAATACTCCCTACAACTGTACAACAACTCACCCTTATGTAACAGATAATACTCCCTACAACTGTGCAATGACTCACCTGTATGTAACAGATAATACTCCCTACAACTGTACAACAACTTAACCTTATGTAACAGATAATACTCCCTACAACTGTACAACAACTCGTCCTTATGCAACAGATAATACTCCCTACAACTGTGCAATGACTCACCTGTATGTAACAGATAATACTCCCTACAACTGTACAACAACTCAACCTTATGTAACAGATAATGCTCCCTACAACTGTACAACAACTCACCCTGATGTAACAGATAATACTCCCTACAACTGTACAGATAACTGTAACAGTACAACAACTCAACTCAGATTATATTGTGATGTTTGAGCTACTGTGTCCAAATAATTTCCCTCTTGGATAAGTAAAGTTTGTTTAGGTTTAAGTCTAGTATCTGCCTCAGCGCTGCAGACATGGACGTTGGAGTGATCATGTCAACATTTAGAGTCACAAAAACAGTCTTCGGTCAACATCTTCATGGAGACCGTTAGGAGCCAGAGTGTCAGAGTGTATCAGTATCAGTGTTGACCGGCTCACTGAGAGGTCAATAGGATTATGTTCTGGAATTACTCTTTAGCATTAGTGTAACTGTAGGTATGTTTCACACGACAACACGAACGAGCACTCATAACGCCGCTCATTTACTACTGGAGTGCACTTAGGTAAGCTGGACCATAAAGTGCAGTACTCAGTAATTATATATTTAGTATAGTGTTTAGGGGTGTGCAAAAATACTGAAATATTGATATACTGTATAATTGAATTTAATGATACAGTATTGATATTGTGGCTATATGGATATCGATATATCACCAATATTTTTAGGAATCTGTGTATCATTCTTTATTTAGTTTTCAATATAAAACCAAAAATAAGAAAACAAAAAAAAATAACAGTTTTCTTCATTATTTGTCTCCAAAACCAAATTGAAAAAACAGATAACGATTTGTTTTTTCAGTTTTCGATTTTGTATTTAAATGAATAATGGAAAAAAACTGATAACGGCCATTTATGTGACTTAAACTGAGACGTCGGACTTTTGCACTACAAAACTGACTGAACGAGGACTGAATCAGGATTGAAACAGGACTAAACCAGTACTAAACCAGGACTAAACCGTTTTCAGTCCTGGTTTGGTCCCACTCTCAGTCCTGGTCTCAATCCCAGTCTGATTCCAGTCTGGTCCCGGTCTCAGTCCTCGTCCTGTCCCTGGTCTCAGTTCTGGTTTGGTCCGGGTCTCGGTCCAGGTCTACTATCGAGTACTATCAGAATATCCCAGCTACAGTATCCCGGCATACTGACTTATTCAGGATACTGAAACCAGGATTTAGCAAGACAAAACTGGGATACTCAAAAAAAAAAAAAAAAGATCATAACCATGATACTGATGTGCATGTAAACATACTTATTTTCACAGTTTTGAGTAAAATGGGCGTTTTCAAGAACTTATTAGACTTTTAGTATCACAGCCATGATTTAGCCTTTATTTTTCACTGAACAGTATCAAATTGTATGGAATTGAAAGTTCACTGAATGGAGATATGTATCGTACACTGGCCTGCGTACTGAGGTATGTATCGTATCGGAAACATCTTAATGATACCCAGTCTTAATTGTGATAATAGTATTTCTTTTCATTGCATGTTAAACAGTAATTGCATGCAAGATAGATAGATATAATGCAATATTTTGGAATATTTCTGGCACCCAACATGTACATGGAGACAAGCAAGCAGCAGACAGAAAAGTTACACAGTGCATCATTACATTTTAACATTTAACTGTGTACAAAAAAATGAAAAGAAAGGAATGACTTTGTGCTGAATAAAAAAACAACCTTAACCTTAGGCAAAATATTTCTTGATAATTGTGCATTATGTTAGCGCTGTTAAATTATGTGACTGTGATCATAAAATAGGCCTGGCTCCACAGACTGTAACTGCCTATAGAGTTTTATTGCTGAACATTGCATCACTCAGCCGTTTTCAATCTGTTACCACTTGGGTTTGATGCCTGTCACACTGTATGATTTTTGCAGGCTGCAGTTACAATATTAGTCTGGACAAAATTTTGAAGATATTTTACCTAATTATAAAAATTAAAGGTATAGTATGTAACTTTGTGGATGATTGCATGGAAATAGAAAATTAAAAGCATACTTTGGAACATTCTCTATAAAGATAGATATGTTTTATGCCACTCTGTAGAAGTTTATTAGCCAGGCTGGCACCACCTAGTGCCTCCGCTCAGTTTCATTTCTCTCCAGCAACTAGGTCAGGAATCAAAATACACTAGACGGTTCGCAAATCTCCAGAAGTGCAAGTTCTTGCACCAGTCAATCAGCAAAGAGCCATATATTCAATGTTGTCAACAATTCCCACGATCGAGGCTTTAAAGTTGGAACAAAAAGAATGTTTGGTGAATTTCATTAAGGGGAAAGACTTTATTACCCTCCTTCCTACGGGATTTGGGAAAAGCTTAATATACCAGTTAGCCCCGTTAGTAGCGCATTACATATGTCACGACCAAATAGAAGTGACTGGTTAAACGATAAAAAGTACCTGCCTACTGTCGAGCGGACAAATTCTAATACTGCAAGGTCAGACGAAGTGAAACTGGCTGATGAATCAGGCTAGAAGTTTATATCTAAAGGAGAACAAAAAACAAAAACATTACCATGGAAACAAGCTGGGAAAGGCCAAATAAAAGTCAGGTTTGGAGAGATGCAAGACCACTCTGCTTAAGGACAGAAGTAAGAAAGGGTTTTTCAAGGAAACAAACACAACCAAAATGTCGACTTTTTGGCAAACAAATGAAATGGAGAAAGTAAAATCTTAAATTTGTACAACACTATAAAGTATTGAATATTCTGAGAGAATTATAAGCAATGGAGCTGTACAGAGTCTCCTTGGTGTCCTACTGTTTAAACAAATCATTACAAACAAGCCCTGAAAATTGGGATGCCATGTGCAGATATTAAAAATCCTCTTGGGAGCCAGTTCCCTGTCTGTAAGCTGTTTGCTTAGACCCACTGTACTCTGCTGAACTAATATTAGATCCCAAAGTGTGGACCAGGGACAGCCACAGGGGCCTGCAGGGAAACTCGCAGAGCCCCAAGAAAAATGAGCATGGAATGATTTCAGCACTATTTTAAGAAATGACTATTAGGATATGTATACGCTTTCATACTGTGCTAGTTTCACTGATAAAACTCAATATATGTGGCAAACAGTAGAGAGGGTATATGCTCCAAAGTATGAAACTGAACTCATCTACATATCTCCATGGACGCAGAACGAAGGCATCGCTAGATCAAGGCCCTGTCCACACTAGTACATATTCGAGTTGTTTTCGTTGTGGATGCAGTGCTCGTCCACACTAATTGAAAACGGCTCCAGAGACAGAACGATCTGGTGACGCCAGCTCCCACGAATTCATCTGAGTACGGCTCTGATCTGGCACTATGTGGATGCCTGAAAACACTGATACTCTGATGAAGGTCTATGCACCGTGAAATAATTCACCGCCAAAACGCTAAGAGGCTAGAATATGTCCATTCAAATAAATGTTCTGTGTGTACAACCTGCAGATGTATAATCTCTGAAAAGTTAACGTGAACCATTTCCAACGCGACAGAAACACAGAATAGACTCACCATCAGCAGAACACTCCTCTGTCACAGAAAGAACACTCATATTCCACTGAGTCTTGTCCTTTAGTCTGACAGAAGCTGAACCACATCAGCGCACAATAGCGAGCTGTTTTTCGAGCGCTTAGTTTATGCAAATGAGCCATGTGTTTTTAAGTTTAGTTTCTGTAAAACGTAAACAAATATGCTCAAAGCTGTGTGGATAGGGAAGGATTACGAACACAGAAACGACGTGGCTGGAAGCAGATTGTTTCTGATACGGTGATTCGTTTCCAAGTAAATGTAGTCCAAATGACAGGTTAGATCTTCACTCCCAGAAATAATGCACATTTTAAAGTGACAGTCTGGAATTTTGGACATAGGACCTCATTTTCTAGTAAGCCAGAGTGTTGGAGACGTGTCGAGGCACTTTTTGAAAATATTCCATCCAGTCCTTGTATTTGCAGAAACTGCAAGAGTTTTCTTTCACATAGTTTGCACTGCACTTTCTTTTTTATTGCCTCTAATTGAAATGTGTCTTCAGCATAATGCCTTAGCACAAAAACTAGCATCAATAAAATATTTTTCTGTCAGTCAATATCATGTGCCTGTTGAGTGAACAGGAGATTATGTTGCAAAAATGTGACTCTATAATTGTGTTACCTTCAGTAATTTAGCAGTAATGAAGCTACAATGACAAAAATTTCAAGGTCTTTCAGCTCCTTTAAATATGCATGGATTTTTATGAAACTTTTCAAACACTATTTTTTTTTAAATGCTAAATATCTTGGGTTCAAAGACAAAACTTTTTAAATTTTATTTTTTCCATTGGATAAGAACAATCTTAACCTGGAGTTGTGTTTTATTTTTTTCAAACGTTTGAGCAATCCTTTATTATAAATTTTTAATACTCCCTACAACTGTACAACAACCCACCCTTATGTAACAGATAATAATCCCTACAACTGTACAACAACTCACCCTTATGTAACAGATAATACTCCCTACAACTGTACAACAATTCACCCTTATGTAACAGATAATACTCCCTACAACTGTACAACTCACCCTTATGTAACGGATAATACTCCCTACAATTGTACAACTCACCCTTATGTAACGGATAATACTCCCTACAACTGTACAACAACTCAACCATATGTAACAGATAATACTCCCTACAACTGTACAACTCACCCTTATGTAACGGATAATATTCCCTACAACTGTACAACTCACTCTTATGTAACAGATAATACTCCCTACAACTGTACAACAACTCAGCTATATGTAACGGATAACCAAATGTATATAATTATGTCTTTTTTTGAGACAATAATGGCAATTTGGCATAATAATGACATAATCGTGCTACTTTTTTTTTTTTTTTTTTTTTTTTAGAATTTATTATTACCATTTATATTTTTGCTCTTTGTTATTATATTATATTGTGATGTGTGAGCTACTGTGTCCAAAAATGTTCCTTGTGGATCAATAAATTGTGTCTAAGTCTAAGTCTAAGTGTAAATCAGTGTTTAAAATGTCTTCCTTGGACATAAATTGTCCAGCATTTTGGATGGAACTGATGATGACATAAGCACATAAGTTATTCCATTCCATTTTCAAACTCCTGTATTTTACAACTTTTTCTACTTTTCTTCACAAACTGCCACCTCACTGAGCACTTTTTTGTTCACAACTTCACTACATTTTGTACATAGAGTAGACATCAAACACATGAAGTAAGACATATGTAGGAAAGAAAAAAAAGTTAAATACCTCAATGAAATTTTTTTTTTTATTTCAAATTCCTCAAAGTATTGACCCTTTGTTGACAGCACAGCAAACCCTTGGCCTTCTCTTATTGAGCTCATTATGGTAAATGGTCACACACACACACGCAAGCAAGCACACATATACACACAAGCACACACACATAAGTTCACACAGGCACACACACACATAAGCACACACACAAACACACATACGCACACACACACATACACACACACACTATACACACACACAAGCACACACACACATAAGCACACACGCACGCACACGCACACACACGCACACACACACACGCACACACACTATACACACACATAAGCGCACACACACACACACACACACACATACACACACACACACTATACACACACACAAGCACACACACACATAAGCACACACGCACACACACACACACGCACACACACTATACACACACATAAGCACACACACAAGCACACACAAATACACACACACACACTATACACACACAAGCACACACACAAACACACACATACAAACACACACACACACACACACACACACTATACACACACACAAGCACACACAAATACACACACACACACTATACACACACAAGCACACACACAAACACACACATACAAACACACACACACACACACACACACACACTATACACACACACAAGCACACACACTCATACACCAGTGTACGCAGACACTGAGGGTGATTTGGGTCAAGTGTCTTGCCCATGGACACAACGACAGCATTCACCTGCTGGGAGCTGGAATCGCACCACCAACCTGTGGGTCAGTGGATTTGACCGCACAACCCGTGATGTTTAAATGAAAACTCTGGTCTCCAGTGAGGTTCATTTGGTCTTCCGATCATTTAAGTTCTTAGCTTCTTTTTTCAGACCAAGAGTTTGTTTTCATACCTGACAGTTTGGACTGATCACCGTGGTCTTCCTCAGAGTGATCACCTGATGTGAGCAGTTGAAATTGTCAGGTATGAAAACAAGCTCTTGGTCTGAAAAAAGAAGCTAACAACATCAGTGTTGTTTATGTGGAGGGTGGGATTCAGACCGCCAGCAAACACTCTACCAACTGAGCTACTGCCACCTCATGATGAAGTTTTCATTCTGCACTCTTCGCTCTCATTCTCTCATTTAATGTCTCTTTCTCTTTTTTACTTGGTCCTCAAAGGGTCGATCATGTTTTATATTCACCCTGTGTCTGTGTGTGTGTCTGTCCACCTGCGATAACGCCATTTATGGACTGATTATCAACAAATTTGGTACGTGTGTCAAGCCCCCGTGCCCGATGCCTGTGGTGATGAACTGCCCCCACCGATACCTCATGGGGGACCAGGTTGGTATTTCTGATTGAGCTTGTTTTCATATTTTAATGATGATTATTTGTGTTTTGATTTCTTCTATATTTAGGTCTGGTTTTAAAGTTTTTCTTCTGTAAAGCACTTTGAATGACTTTGTGTAGGAACTGTGCTGTACAAATGAACTCGCCTTTCCTCGCCTCTTCACAACTCTGCCTTGTCAGGGTCAAGAAAAGCTCAAAGTGTAAAGCAGGGTTCAGAGCAGAGAGTAGCTATTGTGCATGTTTTAAAATCTAAAACATACTTTTAAACCATGGAAATGAAAAATGAAAATCAATGGAAAAAGTATGTCCAAACTTTTGATTGGTAATGCATTTACCACAGATACTACCCCACCAAAACAAGTACGGAGAAAAAAAAAAATTCCATCTGTCAGACACTCATAAATGCCACAATATTCAAATGGACACAGTTATAGCGTGTTGATTCATGGAGCATCTGTTTTCCTTCAGTGATCTGAGGGTCTGTTCCTTTGTAATCAATCAGCAGAGGGACCTGCTTCAATAGACTCTGTGGGCTTTTCTCACCAGTTCAAACAATGGAGCAGGTGACAGCTCACAGCAGCGTGACACTCTCCACAGGTTCGTTAGCATGGATAGCTTGGATTTTATTGGATGTCCTTACAAAGAACAATTGCTTTCATATCCCTAAAGCCAACATTCACAACACTGCATTTAAAGACCCCGAAAATAACTGTTGGAGCCTAAACCCAGTTTTGTATTTTTGTAATATTTTCATTTCTGAGATAAGTATTCCTATTTAGTTTGATTTAATATTTACTTAAAGTGCATGATTTTATGGTAATTCTTTATTGTTAACATGATTGTTTGCTTAAAAATTATTTGATCTATTTACATTTTTCTTTCAATTAATTATTGTTAATGTTAATCATAAGTTTACCAAAGTGGTGTTTATATTATTTTGTATCTATGGTCTATCTTATTTAAGATGAGCGTGCATCATGGAAGAACAGTTTTTTGACCTCCTTTCCTGTTATAATTCCTCTTTTGTGTGTTTTGTATGTCCTCAGCTATATGTGAATACTCAGTAAAGACTTTTTAACTGTACTTGGATCACTCTCTGTGGATTTATTTCACTTTTGAGGTATTTTAAAAGGTGGAACAAAGTGCTCATATCAAGAATGTACAAAAACAGATAAAGATTTTATATTGAATATTTTATTTTTGTTCTGTTTTCAGGTTGAGCCGTTCAGTCCCAAAGAGAAGTCATTTTGCGTCTTGGAATCTGCTCTCATACATATGTAATCCTTTAGCCCTGCGTAATTAGCCTTCCTCTTAAAATTTTTGGTACCAAGTCCAAATTTGTTTGCCAGTTGGTGAAGTTTTTCCAAATTTTGCATTGAAGCTGGACAGTTTTGCGTGAGTGTGTGTGAACAGATTCCAAGACACAAAAATGACTTCTCTTTGGGACTGAACAGCTCAACCTGAAAACAGAACAAAAATAAAACATTCAATATAAAATCTTGATCTGTTTCTATAAATTCTGTGAAAATCTGAGGTTATTTCAACAAGAATTGCCAAAATTATTGACCTGTGAAATGATGTTGAATATTTTGAGACTCCCTGTATATTTAACTTGTGATGCTGTTTTTCCCCACATTTTTCCAATGATTTTTAAAAGTCATAACAGCTGACATTCTGTAAAGTCAGTGAGATCAGACTTCATATAAAACTACTTCATGGTAGCAATATTCTGTTATATTGTGAAAGAGGTTCCCTGGCTCCCCAACCTGTTCCGAGTTTGTATACGTTTTAAAAATGTAAAAGCAAGAACGTGTGATTTCAATTTACACATTGTAAGGTTTAATCTGCTTTTTCAATAAAAGGTTAATTTGAAAAAAACAAAAAAAAAACAGCTGACATTCAAATCTGCCAGCAATGTAAATGTAAAGATTACAAGTGATGGAAAGAATACTGAAAATTTGTACTCAAGTAAAAGTACAGTTACGTAGCTAATAATGTCCTCAATTACAATTAAAGTACTGCTGCTGAACTGTAAGTAAGGTACACAAGAAAAATACTACTCAGAAAAGAACTACTACTTTTTCATTTCGACTGTTCCATAAGCTGACACTTTTGACTGAAACACATTTTTCCATTGCTGTTGTTCTGAACGTGGGTGTTTAAAGATTTCAATTCCTTTCAAATTCTAATGACTTTCGCTCTTTGTAAAATTTCTTTGGAGATTGGTGAGTAAGATCTGCTGATTTGCTTTATACATGATTTTTAAAATATGAAATTCTACTAATTTGTTGAATTTCAGTATCTTTAATTGTATAAATATTTGATTTGTTGAGTCTCTGTCTCCACTTCTGCTGATGATTCTTACAGCTCTTTTCTCTAAAGGAAAAACTGGATCAACATAAGTTTTACAAGCACTTCCCCATACTTCAGCACAAGTTCAACGTGATTTTTGACTCTCAAATCAACTTCAACTTCATATCAAAAAAGTCTCCCAGTCCTGTTTTCTCCAGCTCCGCACAATTAGCAAAATCAAAACTATCTCACGCCCTTATCTTGAAAAAGTCATCCACATCATCTTCTCTCGTCTATACTTTTGCAACTTCCTCCTCTCTGGCCTCGACACCAAATCAAACCAAAAAGCAACAGACATCAACACATGACCCTGTTTTACTTCCTTCACTGGCTCCTGTCTGTTTTAGAATTGATTTGAAGATTCAGGTCCCTGTGGCTGTTCTAAAGTCCAGGCTCCGGATGAAGGTGATGGAGCCTTTTCAGTCCGGGAGCCTCGGCTTTGGAACAACCTGCGTGAGGAGATAAGGCTCACACCATCAGGATCATCTTTTAAATCACTTCTTAAGACTCATTTTTATCAGTTGGCCTTCCTTAAACTGGTTTCAGCTTGATTTTGTTCCTTATTTATTAGGGACGTAACAATAACCGAAATATTGTGATATCTTATCGACAAAGTTCTCACAATAATATCGTGGACCATAACAATACACTGAATTCTGAAGTCTCTTTGTTTAAATTAAGAGTTATGGTCAGTGTTGAGGAGTAACAGATTACATGTACCGGCGTTACGTAATCATAGCACGAATTATGAGTAACTGTATTCAGTTACAGTTACTGTTTCCATGAGTGGTAATTAGATTACAGTTACATTGTTAAAATAAATGGATTACATGGTGGTATTTTTCTGTTTTCACACCTTGGGTTAAACCAGAACTAAAACCAGGACTAAATCATGACTAAAACCATGACTAAAGCCAGATGTAAACCAGGTCTAAACAATATGACACTTAACAGCAGGTGGACATACTTTAAGGCAGCAGTGATCTCATATAAAAATAATTTCTCTATCAATAATATTTATAATATGTTTTAGTAAAGACTGGGCTTTTTATTTTCTTTTAGCAGATAAAACAAAACATCTTATGTTAAGATCCTCGTTTTTGCTTCTCTACAGTAAACAAAAGTCTGTTCATGGAGACTTGGGCTCAACAGTCAATGTGAAGACAACAAACAAGAATTTTCAGGATGTGGTTGATATTGTCATGCTTTTTAAAACTACATGAATGTACCAAGTAATCCAAAGTATTCAGATTATGTTACTCACCTTAAATAATTTAATGGATTACGTTACAAACTACTTTTTGGTGTGAGTAATCTGTAATTTGTAGGGGAATACATTTTAAAAGTAATCTTCCCAACACTGGTTATGGTACAGCAATAGCTAAAAAAAAAGACAAAGGGAACTACATAAACCATGATCCTTTGCTCCATTTCAGTGTAGACTATAACAGATAATAGAAATAACAGTTCTAAACACTTTTAAATCTTAGTTCTTTGGATTAAGTCTTGTCAAGGCATTTTAAGAGGAAAAAGTATCATAGTAACAGTTTTGACTCCACAAAATATCGCAATAAATATCGTACCGTGAGATTTATATCGTGAAAATATCGTACCGAGATTTGGATAATTTTACATCCCTAATCTTGAGCCTCCCCACCATATCGTGATATCGCAATAAATATCGTACTGTGAGGTTCATACCATGACGATATCGTATTGTGAGACTTGGAAATCGTGTTACACCCCTATTATTTATTTTTATTCTATTTTATTAACTTATTTAATATAATTTATTGGATTGTTTGCTTCATTGTCTGATTTTGTATGCATTCGGAGTGCTATTTTTATTGTTCATTGCTGCTTGTACACTACTTTGTAAACCTTGTATTTAATAGTGCTTTATGAATAAAGATTTATTATTATTTTATTATTATGCAACAAATACTATGCACACCTATTTAATGACTCTAACTTTTTGTAACACAGCTATTACTTGTGATAAAAAAATATATTCTCCAGTAATTCCCGGAGCGCTATAAAACTAACCTGACATAAGCTGATTTGGAGGTATTGCACTGGAACAGAGCCACACCTTTTTAGTGTTCAGTGAATACACAGTACACCCCCACAGAGTGTGAGCGTGGGGCGTCATCTCCTCCATGACAGCACCCCCGCCTCCTCCTCCTCCTCCTCTTCCTCCTCCTTCTCGCTCCCCCGTCTGCTTTGGAGGGCCCTGTGACTGGCGCTGCTGCTGTTGGCACAAAGAGAGGGATTCTAGGATGGGTTGGGACACTGGTGCGCTGTGTGTGAGGCAGGATCTGGGAGGATGCTTGCTGTTCCCTCACTGTCAAGTTATCCTGCATAAAGAATAAAGAGAGCCAGTCAAATCTTTCAAAATAATGCTACTGAGGAACAGGACGTGAATAACAGAGTGTCACAGACTGAGGTGGCAGTATTCAGTGAGCAGTTCACCAACAGCGAGCTTCTATCTGGACTCCTACAGACACAAATGAAATGTGCAATAATCACCAATATCCTCCTTCCCTCTAGGTCGTGTCGCTCAGTTCAGTTGCTATGGCAGGTGGAAATAACAGCCAATTTCTGTCTCAAAACTGAAAACAGTTGACACATTAATAAAGCCCTGCACTCACCCTTTATGTAACCTGAATTTGCTGTGAGCGAAGAAAACCAGTGAAAATGCATTGAACAGATGTCCCTATTTACCCGGGACAGTCCCAGTTTGGAGCCCAGTGTCCCCTGTCCCAGAAGATTTATCCAAAAGCAGTGATTTGTCCCAGTTTTATACAAGAAATGTCCCACGTGTCCCTATTTTTTAACCAATCTGATCCCTGCCAACAGTAAAGAGAAGCATAAACTGACATCTGTTTAGGTAAATTACAGAAAAGCTGCTTAAAAATGACCAAAACACAAAGAAAATGTGACTAACCTGACTCAGATGTTAGTCGTAAATATGTTGACGAATGAATGGGCCGAGTGCAGAACACTTTTTCTTAATTACGAAATTTTAATTTTATTTTATTATTATTATTTTGTTTTTTTATTACCAACCACCATAAACCTGGGGTATCCTGTATATTTTTTTTATTTTGAAATCAAATTGCTATAAAACAATTCTTCTTCTTCTTCTTTTAATTAACAACCACCACAAACCAGGGGTATCCTAGTTTTTTTTTTTTTTTTATTTTGAAATCAAATTGCTATAAACCAATAATTCTTCCTCTTCTTTTTTATTTTATTTTATTTTAATTAATTATTTTATTATTATTTTTAAGATCAATAGCATAACGACTTTCCCAGACGCATTGTGGGAAAAATAAGAATTTACAAGAGCAGCGCGGTAAAAAGTTGTCTGTGTGCGGCTAAAAGCTAGCATCCAGAGAAAATGGTAATATTGTGAACAAGGTACGTTAAACGTTGAATATATATTACACTGACATTTTTAAATAGAATATTCATTTTAAACGTGTAAAATGTAAAATATGTTTGAAGGCGTTTCTCGTTTTGTGATGTTTTCGGGTGAGGACGGCGCTATTCCAGAAGACTTCCGGGACAAAAACGTCTTATTGTGAAGGCGCTCCATGCTCGTTTCCGGTGTGTTTGACCGGGAGCGGCTTGACGGCTCTCCCCGGTGCGCCTCAACTCCGCTTACCTGACTCTGCAGACGCGTCCGGCGGATGAGGACAGCGCGCACACGGGGAACTGCCCTTTTCTCTTCTTCTCACTTTCCTCATTTGGAAAAAAGGACTGGTGCGCTGCTCTGAGTTTTCTCTTTTCGTTTGTAGTTGCCCTCACGATAAAAGTGAGTTTGGATATCTGCGGGGGGAGGAGGCAGAGGAGCGGCGGACGGCTCACAGATGGAGCTCCGGGGCTCCGGGAGCACAGGGCGCACAGCGGACCCGGAGTGACTGACGCTGTTGGATGGACGCTGCTCCCCGGTAAGAGCCGCTGTTAAAGTTTGTGGCTTCTGTCTTAATTGGAAAATACTTTTAAAAGCTTTAGTGTCCCGGGCTTTGGCTTGTCTGAATGATGAGGCTCAGTGGAAAAGATCCAGCTCCATGATGTCGCCTTTTTGTTAGTGACGAAGGATCCTCAGAAGAGGGAGAATTTATTTAGGCAACAAAATGATATCTTTGACAACTTGACAAGGATGGATCACGTGTATACAGGTCAACAACAGCTAGTCTATGGCCAGATATGTTTTTCAGGCTTCTTTGTTTGACATTTTTCTTAACATTTAGACTTATAGCACATTAGTTTCATATCTGGTAATTGCTTGCCTAACAAATACAACTGAATATTGGTCTTTCTGATGGCTATTACCTGCTCACCTATTGATTTGTCCTCTGTGCGGTTACAAAAAGTCTGCTTTGACAGTTGGATAATTCCTGCATTTGTGACGCATGTATGTACAGCCTGAATAGACTGCACATTTCTCTCATTACATTTCAGAGCTGCATTTTTCTCGGGGTAAACAGCACATTTAATCTCATTGTGGTTATGACTAAAAACCCTTGGAAAGGAGGAAAAAAATGAAAATATTCCAGCAGCTTTTAATAGTGCTTCTGTAATCCTTAATTGATGTACGCCCAACAGCTACTTTTGAATAACAACAAAACTCCTTCAAATGCCTGGCCCTGGGCACTTTGACAATACTGCCTGCCCGTAATGGAAGTGAAGAAGAACGCTGGCAGATTGGATCATTATTTTGCTTACACCAGGTATTGAACAGTACTCCAGGTTTATCAACTCTCTCTTTCTGGAATGAGCAATGATTGGCCTGGACTTCTATTGTCTTGTGTTCCTTCTTCCTATTCATCTATAAACTATTCAACTCAATAACAAACTGGAAGCTTTGGGAAAAAATACACCAAGATCTCTGGGGATCAATAAGTGATGAAGCGAACACACGGCGCAGCAGTGGGGAGCTCTCACTGTGGAGCTCTCACTGTGGACTCGTGACAGGGAGGAGGGCTGCATAGTTAAGTCACATTTTAACTGTTCAAATTTGCAGTTATATATAAAAAAATAAACAATATTGGATTAGGAGAACAAAAACTTGTGGTAAAGTTATCAATTCCAATTTAGTTTCATAATTACAGGAGTCTTTGTTCTTACAATAACAGCTATTTGAAATCAGTGTTCAAAATAAAAGCATAATGGGCTATAGACTCTGATAATTGACAATATGAAACTATTAATCTGAAGTCAAATAAAATGCAGTTAATTGCACAGTACTTTTAGTAGTCCTTTTCCTGAGATTGGTTTCCTTCCTGAAAATAGTATCAGATATAAATATGAAAACCCTCAAGAATACAGCAAAACACAGTTGTAAAGAAAAAGAAGAAGACGAATCAAGATAAGATAAGCATACTCTACCAACTAACTACTAATAACAGCAACACTGAACCTGAAGTAAATAGAACATTTGTGTCAAAGCAAATGCTTTGTGTCAGTATACAGTACCTTTGACACATGTGACCTTTTAAAGGCCCTGTACTACACAAAATGGATTCTCATGAGCTTTAAGCCATGTTATATTGCTGTTACCTCCTCAAAAACAGACCTGGAGTTGAGTTTTGTTTCATTCACTTAATTATTATTAGTCTGCCTACATCTCCAAAACCCAAAATGCACTGTTCCACTTTCAGATGTCATGAAGCGGTACAGTAGTTTTCAAGTTAACAGCTCCTTTTACCTTTAGTTCAGTAGAGTTTGGCAATTTTAGGGCTGAAATTATCCAAATGATTCTAGTGAATGTGTGTGGAGTTTAAAAACACAGTGGAGCACATGACATCACAAGGTGGAACAGAGAGTTGTCTGTTTCAGCCTAAATATGCAGGATTTGTGTATTGAACATGTACATGAAACAAAGCAAAACTCCGGGTCTGTTTGTGATGATGAAACAACTTTATAGCATAGTAATAGAGGCCCTTTAAAGTCTCCTTGCCATGCTGCCAACATGCATCACTCACCACTTTTTCATACAATTATAAGGCATTTTGATGATTTGATTTGATGATGTTATTTTTTATTTCATGGCACAAAAGCCAACCACCTAACCTATTTCTTCATAAAAAAAATTTAAAAAACGCATTGAAATCTGAAGTCCCTGTGTGTGACTGGTAGTTATGACAACAGCCAGCTGACTTTGCCCTTTATGTGACTCCATGTTAAGTCACAACTCTAGTGTAATAAGTCTGAAAGCTTCAACTTAAATTAATCACCTTATAGAGCATTGGTAATATCAGTCTATATGTATCCACACAGCTCAGATCTCTAAGCCACTTTTTCTCTATGCACATCCAGATTGTTTAAAGCCGTCTGGATTAAAAGCATCAGCAGTAATGACCTCTTGTCATCGCTCAGAAGCACAGCTGTGGGATTACTGTGTAACAAAGGGATTCCTGTGCTTCCTGTTGTCTGCACTGAGCCTGTTTGCACCTTGGCTAATACCTACCTGTGTTTAACGGTGAGCTGTGTCCATGATGCACGGGGCAGAGATGGCCTGATATCTCCTAAATCAGTGAACAGTAGTTTTATTGGACACAAATGAACATGGCAGTAGAAAAAAAGACATTTCAGAATTGCTTGTCAAAAAAATACATATGAGAATTGCTTGTCAGAAAAAGACATCTGAGTATTGCTGTTTTAAACTGAAATTAAATTCAGGCTTTTAAATGCTCCAAAGAATCTGCAGTTTTGTAAATACTCCTGTGCCTGTTTGAACTGTTTTAACACATGCACCTGGAGAACAGCATGTTCACTTGCCACCTGTCAGCATCAAAAATGAAAGATTCAAAGCAACATGATTATGATTATTCATTTCTTTCATTCTGTTTTTTCTCCTTCATCAAAACTACATCAGTAAGGGAATCATACTACTCATAGTACATAGTATGAGTACAAAACTTGGCACATATATTCTTCCTCTACATTACATCTATGTGTAATTGAAGAATTGGCCAAACACACATTTGAATATTAATTAAAACATTTCGATATGATATGTGATGACACGACACAAACACAAATAAATAATATAAATACATTTCCACTCATCTTGAAGTTAGTCCAGGACAGGTTTACCGATCCAGTTTTTACTCTGTATCAACAAATACCAGAGAGATGACATTTCTTTCCTGCTAACACAAATAATCAAAACTGATCTGAATGTGACATTTCACAGTTATGTTCCCGATCCAGTACACTTTATTGAACTGGAATTGGAGACAGTATCATTATCAGTGCATCTCCGCTTCAATATGCCTGAAGAGGAAAGTGTTCATCCCCAGTTTTTATATGGAGGGCCGTGGAGTAATAATTCTAAAGTGTTTGGAATTTCGAGAGAAGGTATTCCCACATGTGTCTTAAATTATATAACTGACAAATTGATTAAGTAAAAGCCAGAGTTTTTGCTGCCGTGATTACAGGGGTTTTGTAGCAGAGATTATGATAGGGCTAAAGGCAGAATTAAAATATTAATGTAATTGCGATGTGGATAAGTGCAGTGGGGGCTGAACATGTTATCATTGTGCAGCTGCAGATGTGCCACAGACGGCAGATGAAAAGGACCATATTCACTAAATACACATCGCAATAACAATTTCAGATCAGCATGGCTCCTGTTCACTCGCTGCCACTGAGCCTGCTAAATCCAGTAATGCTGATTCACTGGTGTGTCTGTTAGTGAAAGAGACGTGCTGGACCAGACTGCACCGACATAAGGGCCATTATGGTTATGATGACAAGTTACTCCTTTCAGGTTATTACTGTATATTTAGAGGCACTGCTCAGTTCTGGCAGCTTGTCAGTGGGCAGGATTGTGCTACTGTGTTTTCTGACAGCAATACTTTAACCTTAACCTTAACCTTGTAAACCTGATTATTGATGAAATCCCCTTGCCCTGGTAAAATGGTGGATCCCATGTGCGTGTTGTAGGTTCAGGCTGCTCCCAGCACAGCCATGACGGGCCAGAGCCAGGACCCAGACCTGAATGAGCAGCAGCGCGGCCCCGCAGACGAGGAGGGCGACGAGGAGGAGGAAGGCGAGCATGTGCGCGTGTCGGTGGAGAGAGAGGACAGACAGCTGGAACAGGAGCCCGATCTGGATCTGGACAAAGAGGAGAAGGAGGAGCTGCCGTACCCCACTCTGGCCCCTGTGGTCCTCCTGGCTCTAACGCAACATAGCCCGCCCCGCTCCTGGTGCCTGCGAGCCGTCTGCCACCCATATCCTTCACCTTAAACAGTGCGTCAGAGACACATTGTCTGTTTGTGTTGGAGCTCTGGGCTTCCTCACCGCTGCAGGTCTTACACCAAACAGTGTGCACATGTTTATGTTAGCTCTAAACACAGGGGACATGTGGGGGTCAGTGTGTATGAGAGAGCACAGCACCTCAGGTATTTTCTTGGACCCATTAGTTGTAGAAAAAGATGGCTAACATTTTTGCCTGATTGGAGGTTTCCATAGTGACGAGCCCTAATGAATCTCCAGGGTTACACTCGGCTGTCAGTGGCATTGTTACTGGGCCACATTTACCCGACACAAGCAGTCACAAATAGTGGAAACGTCATGTCACCTCCAAAACTGCCGCTCCTGTCTTCATTGTCTCAGCTCACACTTCTCTGTCTCTCGCTGAGCTCTCCTCCAGCAGACTAAGGTGTGAGCATGTGAGCATGTTTAGGAGGAGTGAGCGCCTATGAATACTCTGAAGCTGGCATAAACGTCAGCAATACCCCAGGGATTTGTCAAGCCTTCCAAATTGAATCTTTTCCACTGCTTATGGCCCCTCTGTGTGCTGGCTGTGTGCATAGTCTTGTGGTTTTGGTGTCCGCAATTGCCATTATAAGCTCACTATGGCACATCAATATAAAAATATAAATGATGGGCTCAATAACATACAAAAAGAGAGTGCAAATGCCATGCTCAGTGGCTTGCTGGGTTGTTACTATGGTCACACTGAGAACATGGACTTTGTGTGTCAGCATAAGTTAGTGAACACTCTTAAACACGCGCACACACACGAGTGAATGCCCTTACACAGACGAGGGAATCTCCCATGGAGAGGCTCTTTAGAGGAATCACCTGGTTGCCTGGCAACAGAGTAGCTCGGCTCCAGCGGCCCGCTTACTTCCGCTCACTGTACTTGTTTATTGTGTGTGTTGCCGTGCCCTACTCATAGCTCTTCCTGGCATGTGTCACGTCCTATACATGGAGTATTTGTGCCGAGTACACTGGTGTTGTGTGTGTGTGTATAGTGAGTGATCTGCGGGGGCTGTGATGTGATTGGCCATGTTGGACAGAGACATTAATATGAGCACACTGGGGGTGGCCTCTCCCATCAGCTGTACTGGCGTCTCTCCTGAGGTGACCCCATCTTTTTCTGCCTCTTTTGCGCTCACTACACAGTATTAAGGATTAATTTTCCGTCTCCTTCCATTTCAGTGCGCTCAGCCTCACAGTCGTCCTCTGTAGAGCGTGTTTACAGCATCATGTCTCTTCTCCCTACAGCGCAGCTTTCTCTTTCACCAGCTTTTCTTCTGGAACACAAACAAAAAGGGCTTTGGCTATTGTGTAACTTTCTCTTGTCATTTGTCAAAGCTACATCGATTCCCATTATTTTTCTTTCTATTTACTTTGGTGTCTTGATTCTCTGTAAATGGGGAATAAGGAGCCGTCTTTGTAAATGTCTCAGCATTTTTATAATTCCCTGTATGTTTAAAGCACTGTTTCCGCTGATTCATCCACTATTTCAACAACTATGTGCAGACAGAACTTTGGCTTTGGTATTACCAGATGCTGTTTTGTACCTTTTTCCTCTCATTTCCGATGCTTATGCTTTTTTCACTCCACCAAAGCTCATTTTTACTTGTCTCATGATGATAAATATAGAGAAATAGTTTGGTTTGATCGTGTTACTGTTTGAGATCTGACCTTGCCTTTGAAGCTCTGAATTGTCTCGTGATTTCGTTGATTTTGATAAAGTGACCAGTAATGGTTGATCAAAAAAATGTGTTTCTGGCAAAGAGGCAGAATGTTTGAAGTTACTAAGAGAATTTAATTGTTTCTGGAACTATAGTAACAATATCCTTTTTTGCAGATAAATATTAAGCTCAAATTAATCAAAAGTTCGAGCAGCAAGAAAAAAGAAAGCAAGAATTTTCAAATGAATTATACATTTGTTTTAATAGTGACAGTGAGAGTTTGGTTTGAATATCCCTAGTTTGCTTTAATGTATCGCTCACATACACACAAATGGCGATGGTGGTGGGGGCAAACACACACCCCAGACATAACTTATTCAGCGGCACATGAAAGATTTAGAGCATTTCCTTTGTTTAAAGATGAGAATGCTGATTGCGGTCCTCTTGTACAGTACAGGCACCTTCCCCTCACTGCCTTTTTCTCATCGTCTCATTACCAACTCTTTTTTTTCATTTATACTTTTTATTTGTCCACCTCTTTCTTCATCAGGTTAGGTTTCTCTTGTGATGGATTGGAGGAGGTTTTAGTCAAAGTAGGGAGAGCTGTCAGAATCATTGCAGCCAATTAACATGGATCGCACAGATGTTGCCATGGTTACCAGTTGTCATTGTGTCCAAGGGCGGGGTAAGGGACTTGGAGAACTTGACAGTAACTTTGCTTGGTTCGTTTTATATGGCTCAGAAAAAATTAAAGGGACACTTTGAAAACACATCAGATCTTAATGTGAAAAAAATGTTGGATATCTATATAAATATGGCCAGGGTAATGTCTTAGGAACAAAATTATGCCACTTCTTTTAATGGAAATGACATTTTCAGCCTACAGAGGGCTTCATTTTACAGGCACCCTGAAAATCAAAGTGAAATAATGATGTGGCAGTCTAGTCCATTTTGCCAAAATGTAATTTCTGTAACTCAAAATGCTTCTCAGTCTCTTGTGCGGCCCCCTCGTGCTTGTCTGCATGTTTGATGACTCCTAATGAGACAACGGATGGTGTTTTGTGGAATGTCCTCCCAGATCTGTGTTAGGGCATCACTGAGCTCCTGTAGGGTCTGACGAGCAACCTGGCGGCATCTGATGTACCCAAACATAATGTCCCAGAGGTGTTTTACTGGGTTTAAGTCAAGGGCCATTCAGTTGTACCAGTCCCTTCATCCTCCAGGTTCTGCTGCAGATCCTTGCCACATAAGGAGGAACCCAGGACCTACTGCACCAGCGCAGGGTCTGACAATGGTTTCAAGGACTTTATCCCAGTACCTAATGGCAGTCAGACTGCTGTTTTCTAGCCAAGGTGTGTGTGTCTGTCTATGGATCTGCCTCCCCAGACCATCACTGACCCCCCACCAAACCGCTCATGCTGAACCATGGTGCAGGCAGCAGAGCGTTCTCCTTGTCTTCTCCAGACTCTTATACATCTATCACAGGAGCAGATACGGATCCTGCTGATGGGTTGAGGACCTTCTATGGCCCTGTCCAATCTGTGCAACTTCAGTGGCCTCATATTCCCAGTAGTGATAATCACTGTAGCTAAAGCAGCACTAGTGGAAAACCAGCCAAAAAACACCAAGAGGGAGAAATGTGAAATGACCTCCACATGTAAAACCAGTCCTGTTTTAGAGGTTGTCTCATTGTTGCCAGTCTATCTGTTACCTTTTGTTCATTTCCATTAAAAGATGTGACATCCTAAGACATTGCCCTGTCCAAATTTGTATACATACTCAACATATATTTCTTTCACACTGAGATCTGTTCGTTTTAGAGCAGTGTATTTTTTCCCCTTAGACATGAAAGGCTTGGTGTTAATCTGGGCTATTGCTCATCAAGTCTGTGTGTTGTGATTCCAATGAGGGAGACCTCATTGAGACTTTTTAAGATTTCCATCCAAAACTATTGAGAAATAGTTACAGCTCTAAATTTAACAAGATATATTATACCCATCATGTGATCCATCTGTGGATTTATTGTTAAAAATGAGTGTTCTAGTAAAATTAGACTAGAATTGGCACAAGGTGGAAAGGAATCTTGTCGCATTACTATTGAGTATGTAAAACTGCATTGGCTGTTTTCATATTATAGAATGTAATTATGTCCCTCTCTAAGATGGAGCCAGAAGCTTTTTTGTGATATTTTAGTGTTATTACAAAGCATTTTCTTAAAGAAAGGGTATAATGCAAAATCATTTTTTAGCTTTCTACCATGTCATCTAAAAAAAAACCATCTATAACATGAAGAGGTCAGCCATGTCAGTAATCTAGCGACCTCGCTGTCTCTCCCTCATTATGGTTAAGTGATTCTGTCCAGTGTTCCCACACAACAATTCTCCATAAATACACAAAAACTTGATACAAAACTGTACACAGCAACTTGACAAACCTGATGGGATGTGCAGTAGTGTCATTAGCGGGATGCATGCTGATTGTGTTGTGCTGGAGATGATTTTAATCACATACAAATTGCTTGATTTGAGGTTTTCATTATTTTCTGTACCAGCTCACGTTGCTCATAGTGACAGTAATGTGGTATTGACAAACAGACATTGCCAAACTTGTCAAGTTGATGACTCTTTTCTACACACCTGTCTCCAGCTTACTCCTGTCTGCCGCCCACATACATTGGAACTGGAGTCAAAACTCCCACATAGTTGTGGACTTATACAATTGAATTGAAATCCAAATAAATATTGTAATGTATAGTTAAAGGTGCACTATTAAACATTTGTGGTGGAGGGTCCACCACCTGCTTGTCTCAATGGAAATATTGCTGTGTCTAGAATGTTCCACAGTGTTCATTAACCTTTCCAGACCAACAGCATAAAAAATTTTAATTTAAGATGAGAAAAGTGGCTTTCCAAGCATATTTCCGGCATTATCCTACGTCACACACACTGAGTGATGACGTAGGGAAAACATGTGTCTAATACCAACCTCGTTGGTATTAGACACACATTCGCTCCGTCCACTTTGATTGAGCCAAACTTTGCCAGTGTAGTGAGTCAAAAATGGTCGACTGCTCTGAGTGTCTGTGTTCAATTGAAAAAGCCGCTCTAAGTGCAGTTATTTCTCAAATAAATGGCAAATTACACGTCTGCAAAATTGCACGTCCCTCGCTATTTTTGTTTGAAATGTTTATTTCAATCAAAATGTCCAAATCCAAATGTAATAAACCCCATGGAAATGCAAGAAGTGATGTGGCTCTGTGCCCTGGACCTGACACCAGCTGTTTCCATGACTGACACCAGGAAAATCATGGGGCCATTGCACTTTTTTTATTTTGAGGACTATAAGGATATTTTTAGTTCATATATAGACTTGATATTTTGCACTTATGTAGCGAAGGCCCTAAATAAATTTTTTATGTCCAAAAAGTTTTTTTTCCCCTTTGTATTTCTGGTCCTATATGATTACTGCCATATGACACAACTAGAGAATGCGGATTGTGAAGTAAGAGGTTGTACTGATAAAAAGGATGTATAACACTTCATTAGTGGTTAAAAGGGGAGTTTTAATGAAAAAAAATTAAGAAAACAATCCAGACGAGGACAAATGTACTAAAATTAGGTCTTGAAGGGTTAAATCTATGACGAGGCAGACGAGCAGGTTACAGCACTACGCTACATTACAGTTCAGATGTGGAGAGTCGCCTCTGTTCACAGAAGGAATTATTGTATTTGTGAGCGATAAAAGCACCTGTAATGAATAAATGGTAGATGGAAATGACAATATAACAGTAAACTTTATACTGTGAGGTTAATATCATGGTGAAATGCATTGTGATAACGTGATTGTCTAGCTAAAGCAGATCAGAGTATTCTTTTATTTCTTTTGACACTACTCCATCCTTATGTTGTCTATGTGGCTAAGGTTTCCAGAATTAACAAGAGGCTAATGGTAGAACATGTAATGTCCCATGCTTGAGTGATAAAACAGAACACATTCAGTCAGTCGGTCAGACCTTTGTGACCTCTGTAACTAAACCTGAGCACCACAGCACTGTTCCCTTTCAACTGCCCCACCTCACCGCTGCTTGGTCTTTTTCCTCACATTTCTTTAATACTGTCACAGTCTTTTTCATTTGGACAAAACCGTCTTGGCTGTTATCAGGTATGTCAAATTGAATGGGTTTAGATAATTTATTTTGCCATCACAAAGGATGGAGGTAGTCAAGGAACATTTTAATTAGTTCTGAAAGGGCAAACCATCACACCAGCTCATTTAAAGATCCTCTCTTGAAATTAGTTTTGCCCCAGTCCACGTTTATTGTCAAAATGAGACCACTGTTTGCATTTTTATTGTCCGTGAAGCATGAAGTTTTCCTGTTTTCAGAAATCAGCCACAGAACCTTTAACTAATTGGACTAAATTGTACACAAAACAGACATTTAGCTGGAACAAGAGCGTGCATGCCATAAAAACAAATGGGACATGTTAAGCAAATTTCACTCCTAGGAATTTTTAACCGTGTCATAATCGTTTTCCCTTCTCATTTACCCACTCACTGTGGTATTTCAAGTGATCCGTTCATGTTTAAGTGACTTTTGAGACACTTTTGAATGGCTGCTATTTGCAATATGACAAGTGATACAATTCAGTAGTGAGTTTGCCAAAAATGCATGGGAAGTACACAGACCATGATGCATATATTGTTAATAATTACCGTATTTTTTTCTCACTATAAGTTGCTTTGGAGTATAAGTCACACCAGCCAAAAAATGCATAATGAAGAAGAAAAAAACATATATAAGGCAACGTTCACACTACAGGGCTTAATACTCAATTCAGATTGTTTTGTGAAATCAGATTTTTTTGCGAGGTCATTCACAATTCCAGTGAAATACGACTTGTATGTGATCTCCAATGTGAACTTTAAACGCCCCAAAAGTGTCCTGCACGTGCACTGGACCACACGATGACGTCATATTGCAGTGAGCATGCTCAATATTTACAGAAGTAGCCTAAACACTGAGCACCTGGCCATTTTAAAGTTGCTGTTGTACCGGAGCCAGAACCTGTACAACTTACTGTATTTTTCATATTATAAGTTGCTCTGGAGTGTAAATCGCACCAGCTGAAAAATGCTTTATGAAGAAGAAAAAAACATATATAAGTCGCACTTTTTTGGAGAAATTTATTTTATAAAAGCAGAGACCAGGAACCAACATTTCATTTTGAAAGTCAAGTTCTCGTAATAACAATAGAATAAAGAACAACAGACTGAATAGGCATCTGGTATGTTAATGTCACATATGAACAGTTCTTCAGATAACTATAGCATAACAACAGAAAAGAACAAGTTTACCAAACTCTCAATCTCACTCCAAATCACTAAATCCATTGCATTCTTCATCCTCTGTGTCACTTCTGAGCAACTTTGCGACCTCCGGAGATAAACCATAGATCCAAGAGGTAAACAGAGCGCCGCTTCCTCTTCTGTGTCGCTGTCGTCAGACTCAGCATAAATTCCAGTTAGAATTATTCTGGCCTTTCTTAATCCCGACAGGATGAGTTCGGTTGTCACTGAAGTCTAGGCTTTGTCGATTCATCCAGTGACTTCCAAGAAAGTTGCATGGTGCACCCTCCCGGTTGCCGTGAAGCTGTGTTCTCCATCTCCGCTTTCCACCAGTCCCTCACAAGTTTCTCTCTCACTCCAAACTTTCTTTCTGCTGCTCGATTACTGTTTTCGGCTGCAGATTTCGCTACTTGCAGCTTCTAATCAACAAAATATGATTTTGTTTTTGGGGGCATTTGTGTTCAGTCTTCTCAGTCATCTTTATAAGTTTGTTTAAAGTAAAATTGTTCAGTGGTTCAGAAGTAATGGTGCGATCGACTGACATGATAGAGCCAGGACAGAGGCTCTTGCGCAGTAGAGCAGCATATACTGACCCACTTGCCGCTTCAGTTTGAAATTTTAATATATAAGTCTCACCTGAGTATAAGGCACAAGAAACACCCAAACCATGAAAAAAGTGCCACTTATAGTCTGAAAAATATAAAAAATAATGAATAATATATTAGTGGTAAGTCCCATAAAGGCTGTAAACTTTAAGTAAGACTATTTGAGTTTAATGTATGCAGTAAAGCCCCAGCAGTTACCCCATGTCACGTCCTTGGAGGGGACCAAATGGGGCTATATCCTTCATGTACTCCCCGGTGTACTCTGCGCCCTTATACACTCTTCTTTTAAGCTAATGAATGTTGCTTATGAAAATGGCTGCGGCGCTATGGCCTTTAGCACGCGCAGCCGGGCCAAGAGCGCAGTGAGTGATGATGCCGGATAGATGAGGGTGATGTGATCCGATTTGATTTGCAATGTCTGTGCGACCTTTCATACCTGTGTTGGCACTGAACAAGGCGGAGGGGAGAGAGCGAAAGAGAGAGGAGCGAGCGGAACAGAAGAGAGAAGTGGGTGGGGGTGCTATTCAGAGATGCACGAGGAGACGGAGGTGATGGGGCAATTAGTGAGAACAGACCGAGTGCAGTAACAGTTGCACTTGTTTACAGTGAGCACCTCAAGGCAACACTGTCTTAACCTCCCTTACCCCCCCTTTTGTAGCTTGTGTTTATTGACCCATCAAGCCTATTATTTCTTAACCTTGCCTCTAATTGGCCTGTTTTTTGTTCTTTTTTTTACATCATGGGGCAACAGAGTAGATTGAAAATTTACAATCAGTGCAGAGTCAATATGTGCAATGTTGATATCGCAAAGATGGATAGAGCTGTAAGATTTGTTAGGGGTAGGTATTGGTGATCTGTGCACTGACCAAAAGAGTCTTTCTGTTGTATTGATTTATTGCTGTTGTAATAATTGGTGTGATCAGTTAATTGGATGGGCTATGTGGGCTGCACGCTCTGGTCTCTTCATTGTACAGAACAGTTTTACAGTGACTCGCACTTGTTGTGTAATGTTAGATACAGTACCACTACTGTACAGATAAAAGGACAGTAGACAACATTCAGATTGGTTTAGCTTTAATGCTTTTAATAATGTTATTGTTGGAAAACTCAAGATTGATCAGGTAAGGTGTTATGTGTTAGCCTGATTCATTAAACGGTTTCACTTTGTAGAAACCGTCTGACCCCGCAGCATTAGAATTTGTTCACTCTAGGGTAGGCAGGTACTTTTTTCATTTAACTAGAGGCTGCTATTTGGTCATGATGTATGTAATGCACCACTAACAGGGCTAACTTGTATATTAAGCTTTTCCCAAATCTCGTAGAAAGAAGGACAATAAATTGATAAAATTCACCAAAACATTCTATTTGTTGTGGCTTTAAATCCTCGATCTCAGGAAATGTTGACTACACAGAATGTATGGCTCTTTGCTGATTGGCTGGTGCCCGAACTCGCACTCCAGGGTTTTTACGAACCGTCTTGTGTATTCCTATTCCTGACCTAGTCGCTGGAGAGAAATGAAATTGAGCGGAGGCACTAGGTGGCGCCAGCCTGGCTAGTTACGTGTATGGTTCCACCTACAACCTACAACGGTATTTACCATGTCTTTTTGTTTTTCAGTTAAGTGAGATACATGTAGTGAACCACAAGACAGGAGACCTCTGCCAGCTCAAATTTACACCTTACAATTACTTCTCCAGAGACATACACAGAAAAGTGTGATTTTTTGCAACTAGGCATAGGATGATATTGAAATTTGGTGTCATGATTGCCATGGCCAAAATATATATTTTTTTAGTTTAGTTTAGTTTATTTTTTTAATGAGACAGGGACGGTGCATAATCTACATTAACCTTAACAGGAAAGTTGTATTGTACCAGGTTGTAGCACTAGAGCTCATTTCTACCTGTCGTCCATCGGCAGGTTGATGTTATAGTTCATAAAATCATACATACAAAGAGAATGTCTTTATGTCTGGAGCATCATAACATTTCTGTAACATCATTCACACCCAGTTCTCTCAGCATCTTAAAAACATAATGCTAATTGCGATTAACGATTACATCAGGATAATTATTAAAGTTAAAGTTAAAGTTGCTACAGTCGCTACAGTTGAAACAGCTGTTACACAATTGCACTTTGTTATAAGTGAAAACAACAATAGTCTAGAAGAGTTCAGCATGGATAAATAGCTTTTTTTTCTGCCCATTCTGCTGATATAACGGCCATTCTCATGATTATATAAAATGTCTCTTTGACTCTTTTTACCATGATAAATGAAATTATACTTTATTGTCCCCATCTCTATTTGCCACTCAGGGTTTTGCTATTGTTTTTGTCCACAATGCATCTCACGGAAAGTGGGTTTAGCAGCAAACTACAGCGCCCACTCACATTTCACTCCAGTCAGCACTTTCGCAAGTTCAATTTAGTTTGGATTACTGCACACTTGTACGCAGTTTTTCAAATCTACTTTTATTTGTCAATGCTTATTTTAGAATACACATTTCAAAATGAATCCTTGTCTTATGTGAAGCTACTGAGCAAACTCACTATTAAAAGTTCTTTATTTTCAACTCTGTTAAATGTACATACAGACGATGTTGTTGGAAACAAACACCACCCCCACTGTGACCCGACATGTTCTGTTCTGAGATCTACAACACTGTCTACACGCTTTGTAGGTTGTTCGTTGCTATTGTGAATAAATTAAGGTTGTTAAGCTCAGTGGAAAACAGCTGTTATCTTTACCATTGCATAATAGGGTCAATGTCTTGGCAAAGCTCTCTACTCTCTTATTCCTGTTCATTATATTCTTCCTGTTGTTGAACTCAAAACTGTGTTAACTTACACATAACGTACTATCCATTATTTAGACTTCTGGCATACTATTTCTTCACCTTTTCAACTGTCATCCAGCTTAACATTGTGAAGTCATTTTGAACAATATAGCTCTCTCCTCTGTCTCCACCACATTGTGACTTAATGATTGGCTGTACCCGCAGTTTGTCACTCGACTTAAAATCAGGTTTGTGACTGGGAACCTCGACCTGGCTGCTGCTCCTTTCTTTTGCTGGAAACAGACAGGAAGGGAACCGGAAAGAAAAAAGACAGAGAAAGAAGATATGCGAGAAATGATACGGAATGAAAATGGGAAATTACAGCTCACTATATAAAGGAAGACGGAGCGGACCGGAGCGGGAGGAGCCGGGCAGTGGAGGGAAATAATTGGGCCAAGAGAGAGGGAAAAGCCGCGGAGAGGAAAATGAGAGATGATGGAAAGGAAAAGGTTGCATAGCCAATAGAGGAGTAGTGAACGAGAGAGAGCAGACAGAGGAGAGGACGTTCCCTACGCTGGTTTTGAATGATGGCCTTACCGCTCCAAATACTCCCATCCCATCCATCACTCACACCTTGACCCTGCCCCATTCCCCCTGTTAAACTATGCATGGTAACACCGGCTAAGACACGCGCGCTTGTAACTTATCCCGGTGTAAATAAGCTCCCTCGGATACACCAGCACAACATCACGCCCTGGCTTGTTTGCACTGGCTTTGTTTGCCTATTAATTGCGGCGCGTGGCAGAGGATTGCGAAAACTCCAAAGTGAGTTCCCACGGTGAGGCGAGGAGGGCGGCGGCGGCGGTGGCGGTGGTGGTGGGGTGTTCCCATGGCAACGGCAGCGAAAAGGGAGGACACTGGATTTACCCTCCCCGCTCTCTCGCCCCTCTGTCTCAAGGGTGATAAAGGATTGTACTCTCATTAATTTTTGCCGCCCTCTCGAGAGCAAAGTGTCCGGGAAAGGCGGACTGAGTGTCTGTGTGCGTGTCGCGCCGGGTTCATGTGCACACGCTCCGGGCTTTCGCTTATGTTATGCACGCGTCCTTGAGTTTTGAATACTACTCCGCCATTCAGCGCTTTTCCCTCATTTCACAGCCGTATAAGAGTCTTCAGTGTGTTTGCGAGGTGCCAACACAATCCGCTCCACTATAAGCACCGTTTGAAACCCGTGATGTGCCTCTTCACGGTTCCGACAGCACCAGCGCAAAAGAAAAAAGAACAAAAACCTCGAGAGCAGTTTAAAGTGGAACTAAACACTTAAACTCCGCCCACAAACACATTTCAAATAGAGCTGCTAAATAGGCTCTATTCATGTTTACGTCACAAACCAGGAAGATATTTGGAAAGATGCGATGACAGCTTCCGGTGTAGTTACTGACACTGGGCTCGCCGACCCACTGTGATAAAACCAATAAAAAGACATCCCTCTTTACCCGGGGACAGTCCCAGTTTTGAGCCTGTGTCCCCTATCCCAGCAGATTTATCCAAAACCAGTGAGTTATCCCAGTTTTATACCTGAAATGTCCCTATTTTTGACCAGTCCGATCCCTGTCAACAGTAAAGAGAGGCATACATTGTCATTTGATTAGGTAAAATACAGAAATGCTGCTTAAAAATCACCAAAACACAAAAACAAGAAAATGTGACTGTACTGACTCACATGTTAGTCACGAATGGGCCAAGTGCAGAACAATTTTCCTTAATTACACACTTGTTTCACAATTTTATTATTACCAACCAACCCTAATCAGGGGTCCCAGTTTTTGGTTTTGGAAATCTGGTCACCCTAATCAGCTGTAAAATTTAGACTGCATAGTGCTGTTTGGAATCATCTTGAATTTGGTGCCTCATCTCGTACACAGTGCACTCGGAGTTGTGCGTCAGTGGGGAAAAGTTGAAAATTGAGGTGTGGTTGTAATTGTTCATTAAGAAAGAAAAGAGTGAGGGGGGAGGAGGGGCAGGGTCTGGATATACAAGGAACAGTGTGATTGCAGGCCGCCTTGACAACAAGTGGCCCCGCCTTGACTATGTCCGTCTGAACCACGTAAATCCGCCCCGCTCCTCATTTCTTCTCCATGCACGGAATCTCCTCACACCCTCCCATTCCTCACTTACCGGAAGCACCGCCTTGCTTAATACATTTTCTGTGTGGGAAACACTGGATTGGTCTAACAGGTGTCCACACTTTAAACTCTGCCCCAGCAGCCAGGTGTTGGTGTTCATGCCACATTCTGTTCATTCTGAAGTTGATAAATCCAAGTCAGTTCTCCCGACATCTGTTGGAAATGTGGTCCATTGCAAAAGTTGAGGAAAATTTGGATGTAAGTAGAAATCAAGCCCCCACGTTCCAAAATGGCCACCCATTCAAGTCAATGGGCTGAGCTCAATGGTGCATGATCCCAGATTAGCCTTTAGCCCAGCTAGGTACTTCCGGTGGCTGTGGGCCGACCGAGCATGCGCAGTAGTCCTCTTTTCTCCCGCAGAATACACGCGAACGCACACACAGAGTGTGTATCACGTGATTTCTTTGACCAATCAGAGCGAGAGGAGCTAGAGCGGAGCAGAGTGTAGCTGAAGCTAACTATTATAAAGTGTTTTTTAAGACAACTGAAGGATTTTGAGCTGAGAAAAAATTTATGATCTAAAAATGGGTAAAAATCGCCACAAAATCTGACATTTTTGAAAGTTGTAGGTGGTGAACACGAGCAGTTTGTGATTACTAAGCCAATGATGTTCATTATGTCTTCTTATATACTTTAACTTCTTAGGTTCTTTTTAAAGACAATGCAGTAAAGTGTATTTACCTTGTTGACATGTTTCGGCTGCTAGCTGCAAGCCATCTTCAGAACTGTCACCGGTGTTGGTGGTGACGTGTCGTATATCAGCTGTTGTTACTTCCTGTAACCTTTTGGAAACGCTACGTAGATGACATCCTGGAGAAAATACAACAAGGACACACACAAGAACTCATGGACCATCTCAACACACAAGACAACACAGGTAATATTCAATTCACACACGAGGAGGAGAAAGACGGAGCCATATCTTTTCTGGACATTAAAATCCACCACATTGCAGACGGCAGCATCAAAATTACTGTATACCGGAAACCTACACACACTGACCAATATCTGCTCTGGACATCCGAACACCCCACTGCACACAAACTTTCAGTAGTAAGAACACTATTCCAACGGGCCACACTCATCACAGACCACACCGACAGGGAGGAAGAGGAGAGACACATCATACAAACACTCAAACAATGTCAATATCCCAGCTGGGCCATAAACAAAGGCAGACAACAAGTTATCAATAAAACCAACAAACCCCGGAAAAAAACACAACAATGCAACACAGGGCAGCAGGACCACAAGAACATAGTCACACTACCGAACATCAGAGGAATAACCGAACCCATCCAGAGCCATGAAAAAACACAACATAAGCACTGGAGTAAAACCAAACACAAAACTCCGCCAACTACTCGTACATCCCAAGGACAAAATCCCACAAGAACAAAAATGCAATGCCATCTACGAAATCCAATGCAAATCATGCAATAAATCATACATAGGGAAAACGGGCTGGACATTTCACATCCGAAAAAAGGAACACCAAAAATAATGCGAGAAGGAAACATCAGGGAGACTCACCAGAACACAAAAAGACAAAGCAGAACAGGAAAACCTAAAAATCCGCCATATCAGATCACTGTAAAAGGAACAACCACATTATGGATCGGGACGGGGCTCGGGTCATTGGATCGGAAAACAACAAACGCTGGATCAAGGAGGCCATTGAAATCAGGAAACGAGGCACGGACAGCATTAACCCTGATGACGGAGCGTTCCTCCTTTCACACACCTGGGACACCCTCCTCCAGAGAACACCGGGCGACGGGAGGCGTGGTCAGTCTGAGCGACCTGCCAGGTCCATCAGGCTGACCACGCCTACAGGAAGTAACAACAGCTGATATACGACACGTCACCACCAACACCGAGACAGTTCTGAAGATGGCTTGCAGCTAGCAGCCGAAACATGTCAACAAGGTAAACACACTTTACTGCATTGTCTTTAAAAAGAACCTAAGAAGTTAAAGTTTGTGATTACATTGCGCTCTATGAGAAAAATCTTCTCTCGGCCCATGGGATTTTTCCCGCTGTAGTACCAGTGAGTGAGCAGTACATCAACTTGAGGCAGCTACAAGCAGCAATACTGTATCCAGTTATTTTAATAGATCAGTGGTAGAAATAGAGTCTGTTACCTAATGTTATCTGTTGCCGACTCAGTTATGACAGTTTGGCTATTATATGCTGAGAAAAAACTTCTGTCTACTGTCAAATGATGTGAAAGAAAGTCTAAATGTCAGTATAGAAGTTTTTAGTAGACACTTTCTCTACACATACACAACTTAACATCAAAATGACGAAAAGACAATTCTTCCCTTTTACTATGTGCGGCGACATTTTAGCTGTGACATAAATCCAACCGACTCGGTCTGCACTGAACTAGTCCGAGTTTGTGTTTTGGAACCCGATTTAATTGGCCGTTTTGTTGCACTTTCTCGAGGTAGAGGTCGGTTTCCCTGAATCACAAGGACAATGGAATGCAGCATCAGAAATACCTGGCTGTGATCAGGGCAGTCCTGTGTGATGTCACCAACTACTGGAAATTGCAGAGGCACCACAAACTTAGATGTAGGTTTCACATGTACCTAGTTTGCATTAAAATGTCCAAAAAAGGGCTAGGAACAGTAGATAATGCTATTAAAACACCATATACACAGTTTAGTGTTTGCCTCCTCTTTAAACTTCAGATGACTCTAAATGTTTTACGAGTCCGTCCCTGCACTCCATCTCGCCCCTGAATATTAAACATGTCAAGATGTTAAGTCACAAATTGTACTTGTAAATTCCAGCCGGTGCGTTTAAGCCGATGAGTCCATACATTAATTTCACAAGACGAGGGGAATAAAAAGCCCAGCATTCGGTGCGCTGTGGGCGTGTTTGTGTTGCGATTACGCTTAACAAACCAAGCAAACAGGAACCAAATGATCCGCCAGATGGACACAACAAGGCGGCCTTACTGCATTTTCCTTGCGGTTGTTCAGACATCGCAGGCGGGTGTCAAAAAAGTGAGATTAAAAAAAAAAAAAGAAGTCGTCATAATGGATGCAAATGAGTTGGCGCCGGCCATAAAGGGTCACCGGGTGTTTTGATGAGTATGGAAATGATGTGAACCGTATCCCAGCGCCTTTAGAGCCACGGCGGAAGATTTTCGACAGCAGTGTGTGCCTTTGACAGGGCTCCTAGCAACAGCTGTCAAAATAAAAAGAGTCCATTTTAACAAGACAGGTGCACGTGTGATTCTGTCTAATTCAAGCAGGATGAAAGCAGAGTTGTCAAAAGTATCGGAAATCAGATACTAATCGATGTTAAAACTAGACCACAGGGAAATATAAAAGAAAGTACTATGATATGATGTGGAAAACACTCTAAATGAAAAGTGTTTTTTGTTATTGTCATCTCAGAATCAGCATCGAGTATCGAGTCTATTCTTATCAAAATCGAGTTTGAAATTTTAGTATGATGACAACACTATTGAGTAGTGATGGTGCATTGAATGGATACATGTTGGCTCTTACATTAGGATGTGCAAAAATATTGAAAATCAACATATTGTATTGTTTAATTTGAAATACAATATTGATATCATGGGCTGCTGTATTGATATATAGCCAAGAGTATTTTTAGATATGTTTTACTAAATTATTTTGTGTAAGAGCTGCAATTGTGTTGACATTTTCACTGTTTTGAGTAAAATGGGCATTTTCCATTAGCCAGGCTGGCACCACCTAGTGTCTCTGCTCAATTTCATTTCTCTCCAGAGACTAGGTCAGGAATCAGAATACACTAGACAATTTGCAAAACCCCGGAAGTGCAAGTTCAGGCACCAGCCAATCAGTGAAGAGCCATATATTCTATGTTGGCAATGATTCCCGAGATCAAGGATTTAAAGCCGTACCTCAGTTTTCATCATTTCCACACTGACACACAACTCCGAGCGCACTGGGTAAATGTGATTAGAAGAGGTGAGGTGCCAAATTTAAGATGATTCCAAACAGCACATATGTATTCAGTCTTCATTTTACCACTGACCTCATTTACTTCAGTGGATTTGACCACAGTCGATGTTTTCTGTTCACAGCCTATTGTGCCCATGGAAGTATAATAAGATCTTGTAGTAGATCCATGTATGTATCTGATCAGAAGACCAAACACTGTTGCCAAAACTAAGATAAGCGTCCCACCCAAAGCTGTCGATTGATAGAGGGGCCCGGTCAAGCAGAAGTAAATAGCAAGGCTAAAAATTCAAGTTAATGCTTCTGATATAAAAATGTATTGAACAGATACATATGTACTCTAGTTTATGAAACTGTTGACCTTTTTTCTGTACCATTTTTGGTTCTAAAGTTACATATGTTTTAAACAGACCATGTATGAAACATGGAACAAAAATTATTCCCCAAATTTCAAAGACCTGAAAATCATGTAAATAAATTAATATATTTCATAAAAGCTTATTCGATCTTTGAACTGTTGATGAAGGGACACGATTTTTAAAAAATAAAAAAAATAAAAATTTTAAATGATGAAAATTTGCTTGGAAGGACTGACATATTTTATAGAAATAGTTTCCTTTCATTTTGAAGTTATATTAAAGTATTCGGAAGAAAAAAGATGACAAATCATGCACCTTCTACTTGTTTGCACAATTTTCCCTCCGTTACTTTCCCTCCGTTACCATGACCTTTCTTAATAAAAAATCTCTTTACTCAAAAAGTAAGAGGTTTTTCAACCTAATCTTGTACCATATGGTAGAAAACTATATGAAGCAAATATTCAAACCAGTTTGTTAAGGATATGTAAGTGAGAACCACTAGTTATCACTGTTTGGATTTATTGCCCAAAAAGTGCTGCATATTTCATTCCCTCCGTTACCGACATGAGTTTTTAAATTTTTTGTCAACAACTTGAAAGAATATCACAGGTTTAACTTTACCCTGTTGGAGTGTAACTCTTTCCTACATTCTGATACCTTACTTATTTCAGTAGTTTCTAAATAAGAGCTATTTGAATGTAAAAAATCTGCCCCTGTTTCCCTCCGTTACCACTTGACCGGACCCAGAGTAAAAATCCAGGACAGTGCACCAGCCAATCAGCGAAGACCAATATATTCTGTGTTGTCAACGATTCCCGAGATCGAGGATTTAAAGCCAGAATAAAGAGAATGTTTGGTGAATTTCATCAAGGGGAAAGACGTTATTGTCCTTCTTCCTACAGGATTTGGGAAAAGCTTAATATACCAGTTAGCACCGTTAGCGGCGCATTGCATACGTGACGACTAGGGATGGGCATTCGATGAAATTTTCTTAATCAATTGTCGGAAGAATTAACGATCGATTATCGATTAATCATTAACGTTTTTATATTAAAATGATTATTATTATTATTACTATCTGCACTACTAATCTGCATAAATAAATTCAACTTTATGACATATAAACCGTAACCACTCTAGAGCCACATCAGCCCGTTTGACATTATAATGTGTTTAATTCAGTTTTGCGCAACTCTCACAGAAACAAAACTTAAAACTGCATCGCTAATTTGCATAAACTAAGCAAAGATAAAAATACAGCTCTTGTGTCGCTGATGCGGTTCAACTTCTGTTGGATTAAAAGACATGACTCAGTGGAATACAGGTTAATGTGACCATATTTGCGTTTGTCAAAACCAGGACACCGTACGGGGGGTGGGAGGTGGGGACTCATCATCGACATTGCGCGACTCTCACCTGGCAAAACTTTTTCCCACTGGACACTGAAACATATGTGCTGCTTTGTACACTGTGCACATGGACTCACACTTGTCCCGAACGGAACGGAAAGCGTGGAATTTCTTGTACAAGTCATCGTTGCACTTCAGTACGTTGCAGGCTGCTCTCTCCTTCTGAGTGCAGAGAGCTACATATCCGGACCCCTGTTTGGTCACGCTACGCACAGCAACCTACATTCGGTTTGTCGATTAAAATTAACGTAAACGTAAATGTCGATGAAATTCTTAATGATCAATTATCGATTAATCGACTAATCATGCCCATCCCTAGTGACGACCAAATAGCAGAGATTGGATGATAAAAAGTACACGCCTACCATCAGGCAAACGAATTCTAACACTGCGAGGTCAGACGGTTTCTATGAATGAATTCTATGAAACCGGCTGATGAATCAGGCAAATTTTCCATATTAACTTTGTACAAACTTAGTGGAATTAGAATTTTTGAATTTCATAGTTTACATAGTTTACATTTCATAGTTACAACGGCAGAAGACAAATACAGTAGGGCAGACAGTCGGCTACATAAATTCAAATAAACCAAAAAAACAAAACAACAAAATTAACACAACCATACACGCACAGATACACACACACACACTCACTCACTCACGCACACTTGACTATTAGGCACATAATAAATCAAATTTGAAAAAAGAAAAACTACAGGGTTCAAATATAGTCACAAAATATAATAAGATGACCAACAAAATTCAACGAAATGATCAAAAGCAATTACACGGGTTTTGTAAATATTCAGCCAGAGCATTTTTAAATGAAGAGACAGAAGTTAATGTGCGAATCGATGAAGGAAGATTGTTCCAATCATCTGTTTAAATGAGTGTTTGTTTTTTGACTCTTGGGACAACAAAAAATATCTGATCTGTGTGACGTAAACTGAATGGAATTAAATACAGTTTGAGATATTCAGGAGAACTGAGATGAATGCATTTAAAGAGAAACAATAACCAGGATTTAATGAAGACTTTTAGTATGACAGCCATCATTTAGCCTTTATATTTTACTGAACCGTATTGAATCGATTTGAAATATATCATATAGAATCGTATTGAATCGAAAGTGCATTGTATCGAAAAACTATATATCGAGGTATGTATCGTATTGGCAACTTTTTAAGGATACCCAGCCTTACTCTTCAACCATGGCAAGTTGAGGGGTCAGATATGGGATTAAGGGTTGGACTAGTAGATTTGTTGGGAACATATCTCCTCGGGGGCTGAAGACACTGGTGGTGGTGAGGAAGAGGAGATGGAGGTTCTGAGGAAGCTGGTGGTTGTGCAGCTGCTTTTGGAGTGTTGTTGTCACAATACTAACATTTCAGACTCCATTTAAATTAGCAGGTAAATGCTCAATGCTTCCTACCACAATCATAATAAAAAGGACTATTTTATTTGAGCATTATTTATTTATTTTATACCAGCGATTCTCAAACTCCACACCCACTGATCAAGAAAATATTTGGCTTTTCGAGTCCCACCAGGTCTATAAAATTTGATTTAGGACCACTGCTACTCTATTTCTAAACAAGGACTCAAAAAAGTTGTTGTTTACATTTTGTAAATATTAGAACTGCAGGGGTATCCACATACCCCCTGAAGGACCTTGCATACCACAGTTTGAGAACCACTATTTTAGATTATTTTACATACTTTGCATCTTATGTCATCAACATTCTCTGGGGGTGGATGCTAATGTAGGCACTGCTCTGTCTAAAGCGCTCGTAGTCAGTTAGCAGGGCAGCCGCAGGGTCTTAAAAAGGCCTTAAATGTTCATGTTCCTAAATTAAGGCCTCAAAAAGTCTTAAATTATGTTGTCAAAGTCTTTTTTTTCTTAAATTTCATAGAAAAAAACAAACAAAAAACAACGTGAAATCGTGAATGAACATCTAATTAAAAGTATTTTTTGTTATTTAAAGCAGTGAGTAATGGTCATTATTAGAATTGGATCTGGTGTTTTTTGCCAACATAATGGGTGCAATGTTGGTCTTAATTTTCATTTAAATGGTCTTAAAAAGGTCTTAAAAATGTCTTAAATTTGGGGTAGTCAAACCTGGGGATACCCTGAGTTAAACATTAATCTGAGCTTTATTTTAACACAATCTGACCAGAAAGAAGTAATTTAGCTGGAATTAAAACAGGTGAGGTGAGGTGAGCTGATTTGTGCTTTTAAACAAGTCTCGCATAAAATAATTACACAAACTAGCCAGCATTAGTCAACAGTTTTTCCCTCACCTTTTAATTGAAAATCAAATGTCTCAAGAGGATTGGGAACACTCAGATTGATTACAGGCTCCTGACAATGTTTTGTTGAAATCCATTTTGTGTTTTCACATTATCTTACCACTTTTTTGGTCGTTATTGGTATTGTGTGTATTAGGGTGCATCATTTGCCCCAGTGTCAGAAATTCAACTTGTACCCAATTTTAAAAAGTGACAATACCAAATAAAAGAAAATCTGTGGAATATTTGCTCAGTTGAATAAAATCTACTGGGTCCACCAAACCTCTTAAGTTCCATCCTAACGGTGTCCATAAGGCTCTGGCAGAAAAATCTGTTTTTCTCAAATAACTTTAAAAATAATGCATTTAGGTCTATGGTGTCAGTGAATGTTGAATATAAATGTCTTCATAACTTTCTAAGATATGATAATTTTGTCAAGATTTTAAGTGTTTTTTTCAGAATTATCCAAAAGTCTACAAAGGCCAAAGATGAAATGAGAGACATAAAGTTTGTTCACTTTCTGTAGTGATCATAGACTGTATAAAAAAGTGGAGTAAGCCAGTGTGATGTCACCAGAGCGTCCCAACAGGTGTTGGGCTGACAGGTGTGGCTCAGGGTTTGGTAAACCCACGTTTCCAGAAAGAATAAGGATGTTATTAAAGAAAAACTGACTTTTCAGCTCAGATTTAAGGCCACAGGCACTAAACTTCAGAGGCTTGGTTTACCAAGTAGACATCAAAATCATGAAATTTCTCACGGAAGATTACTTTGGCAAAGGTAAAGAAATGATACTTGGTACAGATTGATTTTCCTCTTGCTCTAGTGTGCTTAGTGTCACCATGGTAACATCTAAACATTTTGCCTATGGGCATAAATGTAAAACACCCCCAGCGTGATGGCACTGCAAAGGGTTGGGTATCATTAAGAGGTTGCCAATACGATACATATCTTGATACAGTGCACTTTCAATTTCAAATCAATTTGATACACTCCATTTTTAAAAAAAAGGCTAAATCATGGCTGTGATACTAAAAGTCTTTGTCAAACCACATTTTGTACAAAGTAAATATAAAACACAAACATTTTAATCATCAAAAACATTCAAATGTCAAATGTGTCGCATAAATGAGTTTACTTCCTCTAAACATGCAACAAAACTGTAAAGCTGTAACAAAATAATTTAGTAAAATATACCAAAAAATACTCTGGGTGATATATCAATACAGCAGCCCACAATATCGATACCGTATCATCACATTAAACTATACGATATTTTGATATTTTTACACACCCCTAACTGCAAACTATTTATGGAATGTCATTTTCCAGCACAAAATAAAAATAATTTCTTTAATATTGTCATGTGCTCATGTCGTGTCATCTTCTATTGCTGACATCATTTTGTGTCCTAATTATGTTTCTTTTTGGGGGGGGGCACGAGATCCTGTCCAATCCCTACTGATTAGTAGGAGTGTGCAAAAATATTGAAATATCGATATATTGTATTGTGTAATTTGATGATACAGTGTAGATATCGTAGGCTTCTGTATTAATATATATCGCCAAGAGTATTTTTTAGGTACATATTTGACTAGATTATTTTGTGTTAGAGCTACAGTTGTGTTGACATTTTCACAGTTTTGAGTAAAATGGGTGTTTTTTGTATTAACTTTTCCCAAACTTAGTGGACTTTTTATATCGCAGCCATGATTTAGCCTTTGTTTTTCCACAGAACCGTTGAATTAAATAGATTTGAAATATATCGTATCGAATCATATTGAACTGAAAGTAAAACGTATCGAGGTATGTTTCGTATCGGCAGCTTCTTGATGATACATAGTCCTGTTGATTAGTATCTTTTTCCCTCTGACAGCCCTTGTGACAGTGGTGGATTATGACACACAGTTGAAATGTCAGGAAGAAGAAGGGGAGAGAGTCTATTTATATGAATGCACCAATGTATTAAGATGTGATTACAGGCAAAGGTAGAAGGCTGCGAGTGGCTGACAAAAGCTGACAGGCAATGTTTATTTATTTATTTATTTATTTATGTATTCATTGCCCATGCTATTATTTTGTTGGCATCAATTTGAAGAGAACAACAACAACAAAAATCCGACAATTAACATAAATACATATTCCAACCATAATATGCCTTTTCTTTGCTGCATGAATGAAAGGATCAGGAAGAAGATAAATCTTATAAACCCTTCTCCTTTCACAGATTATTATGTATTCAATTCTTTTTATTAACTTTTGATAGTGCTGTCAAGAGATTAAATAAAAAAGAGAGATTAATTAATTATGATCTGTAATTAATTGATCTAATTAATTTCTTTTTTAATCTCACCTAAAAATTGCTGAGAAAGCCCTAATCTTGAGGTATTTTCATTTAATTCATTATTACATTATTGTGGCAGATCAAAAAACTGTCATATAACAAAAAAAGTAACTTTATAAAGTAATTTATTGTTTTAACAAACTTTAACAAATGCAGCCATTTACATTCCGCTGTGTTCTTTTGTCAAACTCTAAATTAAAGCCTGACCGATATATCAGTTGGTCGATATTATCGGCCGATATGAGCACCTGCTTGCTGATATTTCACGTGGGCATGTTATACCTCGTTACAAAGCTTAGACCAGGCATGTCCAAACTATGGCCCGGGGGCCAAATGTGGCCCTCAGACAAATTTTTCTTGGCCCTCAGGCTTCCAGGTGAATTGGCCCAAATTTACTTTGCATCAATTAAAAAAATATTTTTTACTGCAAGTTTTTTGAAATTCTACCTTGATGAAGCTAATATTTAATATTTAGTGTGTGATTTTAAGGATCTTAGCATGAATAAAGACCGATGGCTCATTCTAACGTGTTAAACATGCACATATTTCAATTATTCCCTGTACTGAGCATCAGTCTACGGCCCTTGATCGGCCCTCTGCTTTGTCTGTGTTTAGATATGTGGCCCTTGATGAAAAAAGTTTGGACACCCCTGGCTTAGACTCTCTACATTATGTTCAGTATTTATCTGTGGAGTCATTTGTCTGTGTGTGTGTCCGTACTGTCCCTGAACACACTCCTAGAGTCACGTGTGTTTGTTTACACCCACAGACATAGATCCATGTGCAACACTGAGATTATTTTCTTTTTACGGACAATCGGTTTGAGTCTGGATTAAAAGGACATTTATTAGTGCAGACTTGTGATGTGGGAGGAGCCTGTGTGAGCGCTGAGTGTTGGAAATATGTCGACTTTGAAGCTAGTTTTGGTTCGTTCTGATAGGTTAGCGAATAGCTGCTGTAGCTCCCTCACATAAACAGGTTTTCTATTGGCCTATTGTAAAGTGACTATATTGGTCGTATATTTGTTACTGGACCTGCATTGATATGTAAATGAGATGTGAATAGACGTGTGAATGATGACATTTGCGCATATAAATAATTACCGCGACACGCAGCATTTACGGCTAAAGGCTAATAGCGATTGTTTATTTACTCGCTTGTAGTGATGGGTCGGTCGTGAACGAAGCGGATCTTAGAGCCGGCTCTTTGAAACGAACGACGAGAGCCTGATCCTTATTGGGACTGAGAACCGTGTTTTCTCTTTCTCTCACTTTTTTTCTCTTCACGCCATGTGCAGACTGGTGGTAGTTTGACAGCGGCAGTGGCTCAAAATGAAACTTTAAAAAATCTACGTGTGCATAGGGTAAAAAAAAAACGTGCATATATTCAGCATAAAATAAATAATCCAGGACTAATCTTGGGCTCGAGAGAGGGAGAGAGATAGAGACCGAGTCCCGACACTCAGTCCTGGTTCAGTTCTGGTTTAGTCCTGCTTTAGACCTGCCTTAGACCTGCTTTAGTCCTATGACATATCATGTAAAGAGGCAGAATAACAATAAATGTTGTCGGCTATTGGCAGCTCCAACTCCCATTATATTGGTACCATATCGGCCACAACAAAATCCATATCGGTCGGGCTCTACTCTAAATAATTAGAAAATACAAATAAAATTAAACCAGGTTAGAAAATCAGGCTAGAAAAAATCAGGTTAGAGGCCTGCACCCGTGGGACCCGACACAAAACAGTGCGGTGCCGGACACATTCTGAAAGCTCATTGTGGCGCAGGCGGAACGAGACTGCATGATGTGGGAGCAGGTGGGTGGGATGATAAAACTGCAGTCCCGCAAACTAAATATGAGTGTAAAGTAAAATATACAAATGATTCATGTTTGCCTACCATACATCATTTGTACAGGATATTTTATTTTGACATTAATAAAAACATTTTAAGCAGCCTAAATTTGCGGATGTGGTCTAACCTTGCGCACATTTTAGACAATTTTTTTCCTCTTTCCTCTGAGTTCTGAATTAATCCATTTACAGTATGTCGCAAATGTTCGAGCTTTAAATGAACGCTACTGCATCTGCATGGTGAAGGGTCACTGAAATATTCGGAGGCACAAGCCCAAACAAAGCTGTTCCACAATTTGCTACGATATTTCTTTTGCATATAAATGAAATTGTCCTTTCAGAGATAAAACCAAACTAAGTCACCGATGAGCCATATGTGTGCTACAATATCTCTCTTGTGGTTTACATTTTCATTCACTTTTTAACTTGAATTTTCCTTAGTCACATGTGGTGGTTGAGTAGTGTTTTTTTATGCAATGTTCCTTCACTTTCATTTGTGTATTGATCAGACCCAATCCTACGGAAGCTGAGACACACCAAAAAAAGCCACAATACAACAAAAAGCCACAATAGAAGTGACCGCGGGACTCTATTTTGTGATGGACCGATCAAGTGGCAAGTGAAGTAGAAGAACTACAATGTGAAACGAATAATGATAAAATAATAAATTACTTTTACTTGCGTTTCCAACTTCTCCGTTCCTTTACTTTTCACGTTGTAGTTCCTCTTCTTCACTTGCTGCTTGATTGGTCCGTTGGAAAATAAAGTCCCGCGGTGACTTCCGTTGTGGCTTTTTAATGTTATGTGGCTCTTTAATGTGTTGCGGCATTTGCTTTTGTGTTGTGGCGTTTGTATTTGTTGCGCCGTCTGCTTTAAAATAGAGTCCCGCTGTCATTTCCGTTGTGGCTTTTTTTTGGTGTGTTGTGGCTTTTTGTTGTGTTGTCGCATTTGTATTTGTTGCGGCGTTTGTGTTTGTTGTGACCCCTCTCGGCTTCCGTACAATCCCCCTGTCGATATTTGGCAGTGGATGTCATCAACATTCCCTGGGGTTGTGAGGCAAACCAAAGGCACTGCTCTGTCTGAAGCACTGTTACTCAAGTTAGACTTTAGTCTGCTGTTTTGTTTTAACACAGTCTGATCGGAAAGAACTGATTTAGCGGGAACAACAGGTGATCTGATTTGTGCTGTTAAACAAGTCTCTCAAATAACATCACATTCAGGAGCTAGCACAACAGGACCTGAAAATGTGTTGTTTAAATCCATTTTGTATTTTTCGAGTTTTCAGCTTTTTTGGCAGTGTGCATTGTGCCACCACAGTAACTGCTGAAGATTACGCCATAGACATACATGTGGAACCCCCTAATGTAATGTCACTGCAATGTATCAATACAATATATAATAAAATCCAATGGCTGATTTAATGTAATGTAATAATGCTGTTATTTTATCATCTCCATTCATTTTATTCTGTATGTGACAAATGCCTTAACTGTTTCGCACATGGTTCGAGCGTGTGAGCATCCTGGCCATCCTGCTCAACTGTGTGACCCTAGGAATGTTCCAGCCCTGTGGACACACCCCCTTCTTTCTCCAGGTAAGATACACATTCACCACACTTTACAATAGAATGAATAGAGCCATTAAAATATAAAGATTCACATCATACAGGGATTCACAAAGGGCTTTCCTTTTGTTTATTATGCTGTACTTTTTCTAATGCCACTCACGCGTCTGCAGAGGACAGGTTTTCTTTTACACATTATAAATTATGAGTATGCAGTCATTACGGGAAGGTTAATAAAAACTATTGAGTGAGTCATTGTTCCAGTCTTATTGAAAGCCACTGTATCTACACTGGAATATAAACAAGTGTGCACTTAAGCAGACAGGATACAGAACATAATATTAATATTAATATTCTTCACCATTACGTCATTGAAAAGACAGTCCATAGGTCATATATTCCTTAGCCCTACAGAAACTGCACAGATTCTTCAAGATGACACATCCGGACATGCCATTGCAAGGAGATTTAAAGTGTCTCCCAGCACAGTCTCCAAAACATGGAGGAGATTTCAGGAGATATGCAGTTACTCAAGGAGAGATGGACAGGGCCATAGAAGGTCCTCAACCCATCAGCAGGACCCATATCTGCTCCTTTGTGCAAGGAGGAAGAGGTTGAGCACTGTCCGTGTCCTACAGAATGACCCAGCACTGTGAAGCGCCACTGACATTTGCTGTATGACACCGGAATTGTTAAGTCCACCACTGATGCCCTGTGCTTTTCACAGAGGAGAGCAAGTTCACCCTGAGCACTTGTGGTAGATGTTTGGCGAACATGGTTCAGCATGAGCTGTTTGGTGGTGGGTCAATGATGCTGTGGAGAGGCAGATCCACAGAGGGACGCACAGACCTCTACCGGCTAGAATATGCTCATTTGACTGCCATTAAGTATCGAGATGAAATCCTTGAACGCATTGTCAGACCCTACACTGGTGCAGTAGGTCCTGGGTTCCTCCAGATGCAGGACAATGCCTGAACTCATGTGGCAAGAGTCTGCAGCCAGAACCTGCAGGATCAAGGGATTGATACAGTTAAATAGCCCTCACAATCAGCTTACTTAAACCTGATAGAACACCTCTTATGTATTATGTTTGGGTCCATCAGACACCTCCAGGTTGCTCCTCAGACTGTACAGGAGCTCAGTTATGTTCTTACACAAATCTGGGAGGGGATCTCACAAAACACCATCTGTCGCTTCATTAGGAGAATGCCTTGACGTTGTCAAACATGCACACAAACACGGGGAGGCCCCACAAGAGACTGAGAAGCATTTTGAGGTGCAGGAATAAAATTTTGGCAAAATGGACTAGCCTGCCACATGATTACTTCACTTTGATTTTCAGAGTGTCTATAAAATGAAGCCCTCTGAAGGCTGAAATTGTCATTTTAATTAAAAGAAAGTGGCATCCTCTTGTTAATAAGACATTACCCTGTAATTAGACAAACTAATTCATATCTGAAGGTGCGAAGCAAGAAACACAAATATTCAAAATATTCATATTGTCAACATAAAGCTTTTGTCACTTGTAGACTTACTCACAGTGAGAAGAGGACTGTATTGCTCAAGTAGGAGTATTGTTACTTAAATAAAAATATTACTCAAGCAGAAGTAAAGGTATGCTGCTAGAAAAGTACAATTTCTTTAAAATGTTACTCAAGTGAATGTAACTACCCGCTACTTTAGCAAAATTTGTAAGTGTCTCACTGATGTCAGTGGAAATTATACAAAACAAGATGTTCATGATTATTGTATTTTGCTTTCACATTCTACAATTTGTTGACGCCATAATTTCAGATGCAGAGCTGGGGCATTAATGTAACTTATCTAACTATCCAAAGATATTATCCACACATTTAGAACTATAGGTTATTTATTTGAGATTGGGTCCAAAAATGTACCATATTAATCTAATGTCTTAAAGTTCTTTCAACTGACAACTACCACGTCTTCAGGTTGAATAATGACACCACTTTCGGAAGCTATTATGAAAAAGTCATTTAACTTTTGTTCATTTTTGCTGACAGAGAAGATGCTGAATTTGTGCCAGATTTTTGCTCATGTGGATAGGCCCAGTAATTAAAGATATTAACCATAAACCATAAACCAGCTCAACCAATCTGCAGTTTAACAGCACATTCCTCTATAGACTGACTCACTTTTAACCTGTAGGCGCAGTCTGAAATATTGGGATGTCATGTGAATGCAGCTTATTTAATTTTGTCTCTAAATGCTCCTAAATCGTGTTTTTTTTTTGTGGTGGCACTTCCAGGTAAAAGGGAATCCCATTCATGTCCATGGAGAATTTAGGAAACGTTTTGTATCTTAAACATGACAAAGTCGGTTCATTTGTGTAAAATTTTCAATTTTCATGTGCACCAAAAAGTGAACACTGCACTGATTCTGTGGGGGCTTTAAAACGGTTTTGTAGTATTGAACCTACCGTATTTGCTGGAAAGATTGGCAGCCCCATACAAAATAACACAACCTGAATAATGATGGTGGCGCCCTCAGCAACGTCCAGAATAAGGTGAATAGGGTGTTATTACTCTTCTGCACTTCCTGTTTCTAAATAGTATTGACTAGGGATGTAGCAATAACCAAAATATTGTGATATTGTATCATCAAAGTTCTCACAATAATATCGTGGACCATCACAATATATCAATATATTACAAGTCTCTTTGCTTAAATGAAGAGTTATGGTGCAGAGACAGAGGGAACTACATAGACCATGATCCTTTGCTCCATTTCAGTGCAGACTACAAGAAGAAATAACAGTTCTAAGCACTTTTGAGTCTTAGTTCTCTGGATTAAGTCTTGTCAAGGCATTTTAAGAGGAAAAAGTAGTATATTAACAGTTTTCTTAGCCTCCACAAAATATCGTACTGAGGTTCATACTAGAGCCCGACCGATATATCGGTTGGCTGATATTATCGGCCGATATGAGCACCTGGAAGCATATCAGCCGATATGCTTGCTGATAGGGGCCGATATTTCATGTGGGCATGTTATACCTCTTTATAAAGTTTAGACTCTCTACATTATGTTCATTTAAACCAATTTACAGACAGATAAATGTTCTAATATGTGGCTCCGCGTCAGTATTTATCTGCGGAGTCATTTGTCTGTGTGTGTGTCCGTACTGTCCCTGAACACATCCCCAGAGTCACGTGTGTTTGTTTACACGTGCAGACATAGATCCATGTGCAACACTGAGATTATTTTCTTTTTATGGACAATCGGTTTGAGTCTGGATTAAAAGGACATTTATTAGTGCAGACTTGTGATGTGGGAGGAGCCTGTGTGAGCGCTGAGTGTCGGAAATATGTCGACTTTGAAGCTAGTTTTGGTTCGTTCTGATAGGTAAGCGAATAGCTGCTGTCGCTCTCACACATAAACAGGCTGTTTTCTATTGGTCTATTGTAAAGTGACTATATTGGCCGTATATTTGTTACTGGACCTGCATTGATATGTAAATGAGCTGTGAATAGACGTGTGAATGATGAAATTTGCTGATGTTGCCTAAATAAACCCAGTTTAAAAACCACCAGAGCCAAACCTAAGTTTTTTTTTAATAATTCAAGACTTACAGTGAATTTATCCATCACTAAATATATCGGCGATTATATCGGCTATCGGCAGCCCCAACTCCCATTATATCGGCATCATATCGGCAAATAAATAAATAAATAAATAAAAAATCCATATCGGTCGGGCTCTAGTTCATACCATGATGCCCCTAATACTGACAGAGTATACTAGAGAAGGTACAGTATTTATTAGATATATCAAAAACTCCATTTGTTCATTTTATTTAGTCTAACACGTGAGGGGGGGGGGTATTCACACTTCAGACTTTACAAACACCTTGCTGCAATAGTCTCTATTCACACTTACGTCACAAACCAGGAAGCCGTTTGGAGACAAGCGATGACAGCTTCTGGCGGTAGTAAGTCTGACAAAATCTAGAAAAATGAGAAAATGTCCCAGTTTTTTTTTGTAGCATTCCGTTATGTTCGGCACATCAACAATTACAACCACACCTCAGTTTTCATCATTTCCCCAAAGACACACAACTCCGAGTGCACTGTGTATGTGATTAGAAGAGATGAGGCGCCAAATTCAAGATGATTCCAAACAGCACATACGTCTGCAGTCTTCATTTTACCGCTGATCACATTTACTTCAGTGGGTTTGATCACAGTCGGTCGGCGAGCCCAGTGTCGGGAATTACACCGGAAGTTGTCGTCTCATGTTTCCAAACGTCTTCCTGGTTTGTGAAGCAAGTGTGAATAGAGATTATTAGGTCAGTCCTGCATGATGTCACCAAATCCCTTCATTTATGCTTCATTGAATCACTTCATTTCACTGAACACTTAAAACACAACCTGCAAATTGACCTATTTTGCTCTAAAATTACCAAAAGTGACTCCAGTAGACAGTAGACAGTGCTATTAAAATGCCTTATACAGAATTTTGTTTTTTTTTTTTTTTGCAGAAAAGTTGATTTAGCGTTTAGTTCCACTTTAAAATTTGAAGAATGGGTGCAGAATCTCCAAGTGAATATTCACACACACACACGCACACACAGGCACACGCACACACACACACACACACACACACATACACACACACACACACACACACACACGCACGCACTTTTTCATTATGCTAAACCTTTATTATCAAGGGTTTTAAAAGTTTTCCCTTTAATTTTGCCTCTAATCAGTTTACCCTAATCCTCTGGGCTGTTGTGATGTATGTGTGTGTGTGTGCGTGTGTGTTTGTATGCGTGTGTGTGTGTGTGTGCGCAGGCCCTGGACGACGGCATCTTCATCTTCTTTGCCGGGGAAATGGTGGTGAAGATGGTGGCGCTGGGGGTCATAGGTCAAAGCGGTTACCTTGGCGACACGTGGAACCGACTGGACTTCTTTATTGTCATAGTGGGGTGAGTATTTGACACGCAGGATTAATCACAATGAATGTGAATGGTTTCAGCTAGCTGACTGCAAAGGATGGAATTTATTGGAACGACAACATGTTCTTAGGAGAACAAAGGCGTCTGTCTAATGATGAATGCACCAGTGTTCATCTTTATGACAAGTAAGAAATATAGTCTTTACCTGATTTCAACCTGTGGCTGTGTCCCAATTTCCACCCTAGTCCCTAACCCCTCATCCACTACATAGGCCCACACTCATTAGCGCCCCCTACAGTACACTCATCCACAGAGAGATTCACACAGCTCACTACATTTGAGTCACGTGAAAAAAATTTGGCTAAACTCATATAAAACTTGATTTGTGTCATAAATAATGATCAGATCAGACTGGCACACAAATCTTTATAGACTAATAATAATACTCAGATAAGTTTCTGTAAACAGACTGGATTATTAGCTTTTTGTCTGAGATTATGGCTCTTTTAACCATAGATCTCTAATAAAAACTGGATAAGGCAGTCCCCCTCTGTCCTGGCTTGAGACAGACTAGTGGCCGCTCCAGGAACTGCAGCTCTTGGGAGCTTGCCCCCACAAAGAGTTCTCCCATAGAAGCGCAATGCATTTTGGGAATTCAAACTGCCTGTGTTCTGAAAGGGCATCCAAACCTTTGACAAAGGTCGGATTTTGTAGCATTCATTTCTGTTTTTACAACAACTTCATAAATGTTTAAATCCTCAAAGCGCCTAAAAGTTCTCTTTGTAAAAGTTAGTCTAGTCCCGTTCTGAGCTCGCACTAGCTCCGCTCTAGCAGCTCTCGCTCTGATTGGTCCAGACGCTCCACGCCGTACACTTTACAGACGTCACATGGGTGGGAGGAGCTTGTCTGTATTGAGGAAGTAAATGTGAAAGAGAAAATGATTTTTGGGCCCATGCGCCAATGAACACAGGCCACTGAAAACAATACAGTGCCATTATTCACCTTCAGATTTGATTATACTTCTTTGCTTTTAACAGCTGGAGCTAAGGTAAAGGGCTAACCCTAGCACCTTTACACCATAACGGTTTATTTAGTGACGTTTTATTCAGAATCAGGATCAACACAGCAATAAACCAGCACTTTTATCTGCTTCATTCAGTCTTGTTGTGTCCAGTTAAAGACCTGTCGCTGTACGCCGTTGCTTTCCTGACGCTCCCAGTGCATTGTGGTCTATATTGACCGCTCTAGTGAGCACCCATGCCCACTACTTTGCAAGGTGCATTGTGGGAAATTTTGAGTGCACTACTTTTTCCAACAAGTGGACATTTGGACACCTCTAAAAATGGTGTGACCCCTAAATAGTGCACTAAGTAGGGAATAGTGTGGACATTTGGACACAGCCCATGAGTCAGAAACCTGTTTTATTTGGATTGTTTAGCCCCGCCCCCCTTAGTCCTTTCTGCTACTGTGATTTTGCACCATGACACTACGATGTGTCATTTTTCCCCTCAACGCAGTTATGCCATGACACACTTAGCTAACCTATCTAGCTTTTAATAAAGTGATGATACAGTATTGATATCGAGGGCTGCTCTATCGATATATCGCCAAGAGTATTGTTTGGTTTATTTTACTAAACTAGGGAATTCCATAACCTTCCATAAGCAACACTTCTCTAGCCTGATTCATCAGCCAGTTTCACTTCGTAGAAACCATCTGACCTCGCAAAAGTACACGCCTACTTGACGGTAGGTGGGTACTTTTTGTCATTTAACCAATCGCTGGTATTTTGTCATGACATATGTAATGCGCTTCCAACGGGGCTAACTCGAATATTAAGCGTTGCCCAAATCACATAGGAAGAAGGACAATAACGTCTTTCCCCTTGATGAGATTCACCAAACATTCTCTTTATTCCGTCTTTAAATCCTCAATCTCAGGAATCTTCCGGGGTTTTTGCAAACCATCTAGTGTATTCTGATTCCTGACCTATTTGCTGGAGAGAAATGAAATTGAGCGGAGGCACTAAGTGGCGCCAGCCTGGCTACTACTCCTCTAACATACTCAAAAATTATTATATGACAAATATAAGTATAATATAATAGAATAGTATAATATAATATAGTAGAAAACATATTTATTTTGTTGAATTAATGTTTCAAATATCAGAAAAAAACTGTTTATTGTGTCAAACTTTCGGATAAAATTCTGCTGACTGTGATGTCATCAGGGTTTTAGAACTCTCTACTTCCTGTAATTTTCAACATATTTTTCTACCTTTCTTCAGAAATTCCTTCTTCAATCTTGTGTAAAACTATCATTTATATTTACAATAGTTTTAATCCCACAATATCTATCTATTAATGTGACAAACGTCTGTCTGTGTGTCCTCCTATTTATTTGTTTGTTCCACGCATAACTCACAAACCACTTGTCCTATTAATCTCAAATTTGGAGGGTGTCATCCTAATGGTCCGAGTGTGTGCAGTGCCAGTGTTGTTCTTTGGCATTTTTTGCCCTAACAACATGAAACTTGGCACTGCACACACCGATACCATTAGTTTGACACAATCTAAATTTGAGCTCAGTGGGTCGAGAGTTATGTGTGGAACACACAAACAAACAGGACACACAGACAGACGTTCCTCACATTAATAGATAGATTATTGTGTTACAGCGCTACACTTTTGTTGCTTGTTTAGAGGAAGGAAACTCTTTTATGCGACATATTTGACATTTTCACTGTTCTGATAATTAAAATGTGTGTGTTTCGTATCCATTTGCACAAGAAGTGGTTTAGCAAACACTTTTAGTATTACAGCCATGATATAGCCCTTATTTTTTAATAAAATCGAAAGCTCACTGTATCGAGATATGTATCATATTGTGCCTTATGTATCGAGGTATGTATCGTATTGTGTCTTATGTATAGAGGTATGTATCGTATTGTGTCTTATGTATCAAGGTATGTATTGTATCGTGGCTTATGTATCGTATCGTGGCTTATGTATCGAGGTATGTAGCGTATCGTGGTTTATGTATCGAGGTATGTATCGTATCGTGGCTTATGTATCGAGGTATCAATCGTATCGGCAACTTCTTAATGATCCCCAGCCCTATTCTTAAACCTAACCCTAACCTTAACTTGACTGTAAAAAATACATTTATGTCAAAATGAGCATTTACCAGCACAGCCACTCGTATATAGTGGCGGTTGTGTGGCATGATTTGGTTGGGATAAAAATGAGGCGTCTGAGATAGTGTCAGGCATTTGTTTTCCCATGATTCATAGTTACAATGTGTCTGATTGGACGAAGAAAGGTGACCCTGTCTGTATCTTCTGCATGAGTTATTACCAGAGAAAATCCAATGTAATTTTTACATTTGATTATATTTTACGGTCTCAATTCTGCTCTTATTCATCAGCTTTTACCAAATAGTGCATGATATAAAGTCCTTTTAACATTTAACAAGAATAAATTACAAACCCTTTAATTAATCATATAGTACGACTAAATCTATAATACATAAAGCCAACTGAAAATGCTATTTTTATGGTAATAGTATTTGTCAAATGAGACTGCTTTTCATCATGTTCAGAGCCCCAGAGTTTGTGTACGCGTTGATCGAAAAGGAATTAATTAATTTCAAACTGTTTCATTAGGAGCTTGGATCTTATCCTCACTTATCCGTTCTTTCTGTTTTCGTTTAATTTTTTAGAAGGCAAATACGTCCACACATTTAATCATGACTTGAAGGTCCTGTATAACGCAAAATTGATTCTTGTGACCTTTAAACCATGTTTTAATGTTGTTACCTCATCAGAAACATACCTGGACTTTGTTTCATTCATTTGAGGAACCTTTTATTATTAGTTTTTCTGCTTCTCCAAAGATCAAAATGCCCTGCTCCACTTTGTGTTTTCGGAGAGAAGAAATCAGCCTAAATCTGCCGGGTTTGTGTGTTAAACATGTGAATGAAACACAACTCCAGGTCTGTTTGTGATGAGGAAACTACATTATAACATAAATCAGAAAATAGTCTAATATGAGCTCTTTAATCTCATTATTATATGTCCTAACCTTCCCTGAACCTTGAACTTTAGACCTCTAATACCTCACTGTTCAATATTTTGCCAACTTCATTCAGCCTTAGATTTCTACATGCCTGCCCTCGCATTTGACATTAAATATGAGCCAGCGAGCAGCACGTTCACCAGTGTGTTGTGTGTGTGTGTAAAGCGTCTACACTTGTTTAATGCCAGTGAAATGTCAAATGTGTGTGTGGAAGTGTGCGTCTGCCGATTGCGCCGAATGACAATCACGTAGCCGGGTCCGGGGAGACAGAGACTCAGTGATGATTGGTTGTTAAAGGGCCCGTGTTTCCTGGCGACGGCGCCCGGTGACGGATTCTCCTCCAGATGCTCGCCGGGGCCAAGGTCAAAGTCGCTCTGATCCGGATGTGACACAGAAATTTGTCTTTTATGTGTGTGTGTCTCTAGGATGCTGGAGTACTCTCTGGATGGACACAACGTCAGCCTATCAGCGATCAGAACGGTTCGAGTGCTCCGCCCACTGCGAGCCATCAACAGAGTACCCAGTGAGTTTGCACTTTTCATTAACTCTCATTTTAGACCATTGTGTTTGGTATTTGTCTGGTGGAAAGCCTTTCATGATAATCTCTATGGCGACTTATTGCTCAATATATGAAAGATGGAACAATATTTTTGGGTCTCAGTATTTATTGCAGATACATTTTCTTTGTAACAGTGGGGTAATTTTTGCCAGTTTTCTGTATCTGATAAGATTTGAGCTGTAGAGGGTTGACTCAGTAACTTCTGTGGTTAGTTATTGGTTCATTCCGCTGTTTCTGTGTTGCAGCTCAAGGCTGTAAATGAAACTGGCTATTTACAAAATGGTTTGCTGGGATTATCCTGCTTTTTTGTTATTGTATCAGTGGCATAAAAGTAGTTTCGGTATTACTGTTTGTCATTATATTTCACTGTAGCAATATATCATGCTTCAAAATAGTGACAGACTTATTGGAGTTGTGTGTTTTATGCTGTTTTTGCTGCTGTTATCTCAAAATGTTGCATTTCTGTTATAGTTATACAGTATAGAACTGACCAGTTTCAAAAACTCCAAACAAGTAATGTTTAACAGTGACTAGATTAAAAAAAGAAACATCATGAAAACATATTAAAAGGCCCATCTCATGCAAAATCAACTTTTCAGAGCTTTCTTCCTTCTAAGAGTGATGTGTGGGCCTTGTATATGTAGAAGTGTTTTTTAGATTGATTTGGTGTTTTTTTTTTTTTAACAAATTGCAGCGTATTTCTGCCACCCTCCCATGTGACAACAAACTAAAGCTGCTACAACAATGATGCGGCAGATACACCTATGACATGTCTGACGTAACAAAAAACACTTCACACTCACCCCGCTCCCCTGCCTCCTCCAGTGTACATGATATAATGAGTTTATCTACGAGCCTTTATTAATACTTTACCAATCAGTAATGTTCTGTTGATGTCGACTCGGTGCTTGAGCTTCGTGCTCCTCAAAGTCCACGTCCGATTCCGGGTTCAACACATGCGGCTGAACGCACTCTATCGCTATTCCTACCACTATCAGTCGTCCCTGTCTCCCTCCCTCCCTGAGATGGGCGGCGGCTCACTCAGAGCCTACGTCACATTTGGAGGGCGGAGCCTGTGCTTTCTCAGGACGGGCGGGGGGATGAGCAATAGTCGGACTTTCATAGTTCGTGGTCTGTGACTGTCTCCAAGAAATCAGTAAGATTTCAGAACTATTGTGTAATGGATGTTCCAAAACCCAAATTGTGCAGAAGATACAATGTGAAAAGAGTGATTTTGCATGAGATGGGACCTTTAAATATTTAAAATACTGCACAATTTACAATATTATATTTAGAAAATGAATCTTGTATTCTTTCTATAGAGAAACTTTTTGTTTTCTTCTAATAAGAAACACTGTAAAAAGCTAAATAGCTTATTTACCTGACATGTTTTGGTGGTAGTATTTTCATCACAGGCCTCTGAGATACAGCATGTCCATAATGGTCAAAGTGTGGCTGTGGTAAGAGTAAGAAAACACTCACTGTTATGCCAAAAGTGGTTCCTTACTTGCTTAGCACAGAAGGCTGTTGGCAAAGACTAAGTGGTAAATGTTAAAAGGAGGCGCTTATCTAAATAAATTATGTTGGAATTATACCCAACTAGAGTGATTTCTGTAGACATTTAAACTGCCTCTCAAAGAAGTATTCTAAGATGGAAAAAATAGGAATGAAATTAATTACATTTACCACTGTAAAAATAATGTCTGGTATTGGTATCTGTATCAGCAAGTGTTAAAATGAAGTACTTATATTGTTTTGGAAAAAGTGGTACATCCCTAACAGAAAAGATCATTTTCATATCAATACATATCTATCCAACTTCAGTCCAGTGTTATTACTGACACACATACATCATCTGCATGTCCTGTTTGTGCTGTTATGGTTAAGGATTCAGTCTAAACTTTCCACCCTGTATGTCCTTGTGTGATGTATAGATTTGTCCATTGATTTTTCAGTCAATATGAATGAGTGTGTTAGTGTACATACCTCAGAGTCGATCTTCTCACTCTATAATAATAATGTAAAACTAATTGACAAAACTTGAACTCGCTTACAACACACCACCATTGTTGGGAGTAACGCGTTATAAAACTAACGAATTACAGTAATGCATAGCTTTTTTGCTGTAACGCATAGCTTTTTTATGTTTTACTTGGTACAAATGTCAATAATGCATTGCATGTTTGTACAATGCATTTTTAACCTGGATTGAAATGGTGGTTTTTTTTGTTTTTCTTCATACAAATTCGCTAAAATCACCACGATATCAGCAGCGGTGAAACGCCGGAGACGCGCCCACGTAGACCGTCAGGTAACCGCGGGTGAAAGGATTGGTGCAGAACCGGCAGCTGTCGCCCGATCGCGCCTTGTAAACACCCTATCTGCAAGGCGCTTCCAAGTTCTAGTCCAAGATTAGTCCTGTTTGGTCCTATTTTAGTCCTGGTTTAGACCTAGTTTCAGTCCTGGTTTAGACCTGGTTCAGTCCTGCTTCAGCTCTGGTTTAGTCCTGGTTTAGTCCTTGTATCAGTCCTGGTTTAGCTCTGATTTAGTCCTAGTTTAGTCCTGGTTTAGACCTGGTTTTGACCCAGTTTAGTCCTGGTTTAGTCCTCGTTTCAGTCCTCGTTTCAGTCCTGGTTCAGTCCTGGTTTCAGTCCTGGTTCAGTCCTGGTTCAGTCCTGGTTTAGTCCTGGTTTAGACCTGGTTCAGTCCTCATTCAGTCCTCCTGGTTCAGTCCCTGGTTCAGTCCTGGTTTAGTCCTGGTTCAGTCCTGGTTTAGTCCTGGTTCAGTTCTGGTTTATTTCTGATTTAGTCCTGGTTTAGTCCTGGTTCAGTCCATATATGGCGCAAAAGTTCAGCATCTTCGCAGTTATTTTGGTGAGAGTAACTTAAAAGTAATGCAATAGTAATGTAATGTCTTATATTTTAAATACAGTAATATTGTAATGTAACAAATTACTCTGAAATGACAGAAACAAGACATAAATAACACATTACTATCACGCAGGTAATTTGGACTCAAATGCAACACAAGTATACAGGCAAACAAAGTCTTAGGTAATAACAGAAAGTGTCCTCTAACAGGTAATGTTTAATGGTAACTCAGACTGAAAATATAACAGAGGAATATATGATGTAAAATGAGAACAGAAATATCCTCCAAACTGGGAAGTACACAAGTAAGAAATGACTGGGAGTGAATCAGGAACAGGGACAACAGGGAAACACAGAATTGCAGAATAGCAAACAAATCAGACAGGGTTTTCAACTTGAGTGTGTGTCTTTACAGGTGACAATCTAGAAGACTGAACAGTATATATAGACTGATTACTGAATGAGGAGCAACTGTAGGGAAAGGAGGGAGGTGGCAAAAGGAGGACCGGAACAGACTGAGAAATGGAACTGGACTGGGGAAAAAAGTAAACAAAAGGCAGAACTGTGACAATTACAGTTTTAAAGTAACTTGCCCGACAGTGCAGACCACATATACAGCACTATATGTTTATCTGAGTATCAATACTTTTACTTAAATTGTGGAGAGGCTCATGTATTGTGAAAATGCTACTTATTCATGATATTAGGGTCCTACATACATGCTTTTCTCCACAAACAATGATCCAGTTATTCTGCTAAAACAGCTATCCCCGTCCTTTATATCAGCACAAACATGTTATTGAAATGTGATTTGTGTGTTAATTTATCACTTCATATTCCAGTTTTAAAAAGTGAATTCCGAACAGAATCCTATTTTTAAAACATAAATCGCAAATGTAACAGCTCTGCCTGTCAGAAAAATCACAATTACATATTTTTCCCAAATCGCTGAGCCTTAATATTAGCTACACTGAAATGGCCCAAAGAATAATATGACCTATATAGTTCCCTGCTATTTTTTACCACATTGCTGTAACATTTTGTACCCCGAAAGTTTCTATTTCCCTACATTGTAAAAACCCTTTATAATAAATTTGTCACTAGGGCTGTAGGCCTTTAGTTGTTTAGTCGATTAATCGGTCAATGGTGTCTTAGTTGTTACGTCTTCTTTGCTAGAGGAGGAGGGAGGTAACAATAAAAATCCAGATGTAAGACATTTAACAAAAAATTTTAGTTTCTTAATTAATGGAGTAAGAAACAAAAAAAAAAAGAAAAGTTGTGGTGAAAATAAAATAAAATTAAAGTTAAGGGTTAAACAAAATGAATTAACTCTTTCCCCCTTGGACACCTACTAGGAAAAACCCATACATATATGACTAGGGCTGCCCATAGAACATAACTGCATATAAGAAAACAGACTTCCACAAGTGATTATAAATGATTTTCAATGATGATTCTCATGAACTTAATTGAAACACAGACATATTTGGTATCTCTGGAACCCTTAGACTCTGAACTCTTCATTTCTGGATGTTTAAATGTGATTCAACTCATTTACAGGTTTATAACAGCTCACTGAACATGAGAGTTTACCTGGTCAGGTGCAAAATCGAAAACAAAAAAACTACATTCAGCATCTGATATATGCATGTTCTGAGTACTGTATTCATAAAAAAATGTAAAAAAAAATGTATTTGTCAAAGTATTTAAACATATTTCATATCACCAGATACAGTACAGCCAAGTGTACACCTGTTTTTACCTTATTTATATGAGGTAAAAACTAATTTAGCTTATTATAATATAATAATAAAACTCTTCCCCATCAGTGGGTGTTCAATATTTGTCATTTTGGTTACTTTCTCTTGCGCAGAGCTCCGCATAAGCGTTTGTTTCTTTAGCAATTCTGTCATACATTGCATCTTGGAAAAAAAGACTGAAATATTTCAAAGGACTCGCCTGAGCAACATCCAGATTTCAGGGCAGTTTTGGGACATAATCGAGTATAAAGTCCCTGATAGTTTGTTTGGACACACACAGACGCATCAGCGGCATTCTCATCTTCGTAAGTTTCACTTTCTGAAAGTCCATCGCTATCACTGTTTTCCACTTTATAATCAACTTCATCATCACTTTGAAATCTAGAAAACTTTATAATCAACTTCATCATCACTTTGAAATCTAGAAAAGTCACTTTGTCTAAACTTATCCATAAAATACGTCCGCTCCTCATTATTTCTAAAACTGTGCGCCGCAGTGCTGCAATCTTTCCATTACACATGTTTCATGTTGTGTTTTTCCAGAAGCTACAATCGTCACTACTTAGATACATTTCGGAAAAAATCTGCGAAAACACATCCTGCAGTCCTGTTGGTCAGTCTAATGTGGGGTATAGTGGCCCCACCTATTGCAGCCTCTGTTTACATGTGAAAAACCGAGCCGTTTCTAATGGTCGTCAAATCACGTCTTTAGTGAAACAGCAGAGGTGTCAAAACACATCATTAAGGAAACAAGGGGGTTGTCAAATGTCGTCTTCATGGGGGAAAGAGTTAACAAAGTTGTACTCAACGAATTACAAAGTGTCTCAACCAAAATCAAAGCACTAAGGCACCAGCTAAAATAATCAACTCAAATGAGACACAACAGAATCAAACACAACAGAACAGAAATGGCGAGCCGGCGTCAGACAGTCCCTTTTTTATCGGCGGCGCTCCCTCAGGTGGCCTCCTAGGATTGGTGGGGTAGAAGGGTGCCCAGCCAATCCAGCTTCGCGAACGTCAGCGTCCAGCTTCAGTCCTGCTGTCATAGCTCCAGCAAATCCAGGTCGGCGGCTCGTGGACAGGATGTGCATAGAACACACAAGGAACAAAAACAAAAGAGTCTACAGGAGCAAATGAAAACGAACAAAAAGAGCCAAGGCCCGTAACATGTCGACCAATATCAGTGTAAGTGGATTAATCATTTTATTGGATTAGAAGGATTTATATGGGACGTCACTATTCACTCATTTAATCTGAGTCACAGTAGCTCAGTTTGGTCAAATGGTCGTCCACTAATTGGTTGGCAGTTCAAATTTCGCTCTTGATATAAACATAATCAGTTGAGGGGCCAGATCCTCTGATCCACAGGTTGGTGGTGCGATTCCAGTTCCTAAAGACAAATGCTGTTAGTGTGTTCTTGGGCAAGACACTTAAACCTCTTGTCTTTTATGTTTGTGTATGCTGAATATGAGTGAATATGGGTTCCTTGGTCATGGTCACATTTTTATACAGTATAGCTCTAAGCACTTTACAACAAAGACCTACTCACCCATTCACACACACATTCATACACCAGTGTACACAGACAGTGGGGGCGAGGTGGGTTAAATGCACAGAACACAATGACAGCATTCATATGTGGGAGCTGGAATCACACCAGCCAACCTTTGGATCAGTGGATCTGCCCACTCAACCAATGACGGTTTTGTTGAGAGCAGGATTCGAACTGCCAACCTTCAGATCAGTGGACAAACTCTACCAGGTGAGCTACTGTCGCCCACTGAGCTACTGTTGCCCTTGATGTGTAAGTGTGTGTGTCTAGAACAGGGGGAGACAACCTTAAATACTCAAAGAGCCACAGAAAAGAAAACACCCGGAGCCACAAAACCCTTTTGACATCAAAAATGAGAATAACGCTGTATACATTTTTTAATCCTGTATGCTAAGTATAAAAGACTATAGTGTGTTGCATTTACGAAATCAATGAAATGAAATGCTACAGAGAATATTTGTCCAATCATATATATGGTCTATACATATAACCTGCTGACGCATAACGTTTAACATGAACCATCTCCAATGTGATAGAAGCACAGAACAGACTCACCATCAGCAGCACATCTCTCTGTCACAGAAAGAACACTCATATTCCACTGAGTCATGTCCTTTAGTCTGGCAGATGCTGACTGCATCAGAGCACAAGGAGAGAGCTGTTTTTTTTTATTTTTTTTTTTCAGCGTGTATAGGTTATGCAAATGAGCCATGTGGTTTTAGTTTTAAGTTTAGTTTCTGTAAAACGTAAACAAATGTGTGCAAGCTGCATTAAACACATTACTGCTCAGTGTCTATTTAAGTTATAATAATAATAAAATAAAAATCTAAACTTAAAATATCCACTAGCAGTGAACCAAAAATGCCGTCTGCTTCTGTGCTCCGTCATCATTTTAACACATGCACCAGTCTCACCAGCTGTGAAAGCAAATAAATCTGCCCACGTAGCATTAAACGTACTGCTTTCTTCAGAACCTTTTGTGGCCATAACGGCTTGTCAAAGCCTGATCCCATCAGATCTCAGAAGCTAAGCAAGGTACTGCCTGATTAGTACTTGGATGGGAGAACACTGGGAAAACCAGGTGCCACAGGGGGGCACAGATTGGCAGCCTTGCTTCCATCAGTCTGCCCCAGGGCAGCTGTGGGTACAGTAGTAGTTTACCACCACCGGGTATGGAGTGAATGAATAATGCTCTGTAAAGCGTCTTTGAGTGTCCAAAAAAGCGCTATATAAAACTGATGCATTATTATTATTATTTTCTTTTCTTGGATTTATCCATCATTTACCTACCAGGGGTTGAAAGGCTAAATAGATCATGCTGCTGGTGTAGGTGCCGGTAAGTCCGGGCTGCCAGATCTGTGCCGAGTGTCACACACCGGCGGCCTTATCACATATTTTGAGCGACAAAAATATTAAAAATGTTTTATTTGATGTTACAAGATTACCATTATCTACAAATTTAGAATTACATTTAAAAACGAACAAACTAAAACAAAAATACGTTGTAATTAAGTACTCATTATTTATTTTCCAAAGTCACAGGTAGCCACAACAGTTTTTATATAAATGCATTGCTTTATATAAATGCATTTTTTCCTTGTACTTTGTAGTTGTTTTTGCACAAATTCCCATGTAGTCTTGTGAGTGTAGTTTCAGTCAGATACACAGATCATTTTGAGAGCTTTTGCCACAACCCCTTTTTAATGTACCAATCGATCAGCAGGACATGTCTTTAGTCCACCAAGACTTTGTTTAGTCAACTGCAGCTCCACTTGTCACATTCCTACTTACTATTTATTTTATTAACCATTAAATTCTTAGTTTTATTTATTTGGTGTTGGTTGCTGCACAGAGACAGACAGGCGGTGTTTAAAGTGAAGAGATCCAGTTTGAGTTGGCAGGCGTCTGTAATGTCTCCCATGAGTGATTTTAGCGCTAAGCTCCAAGAGAATTAGTCTGTCTCCTCCAAGGTTCGCTTCAACTTCAAATATGCTCAAAAGCAAAACGCAGTGCCATAATCCAAAAGCGCCTCTTAAATGCCCCATTAGTTTTATGCTGATTTGGAGCAAAAACTGAAAAACAGACTGAGAGAGCAGAATAAAATGGAACTAGACGGCAAGCCTCCTGTCGACCTGTCACCGGCGGTTTGTGGGCAACAACAGTGAACGGAATAGCAGAGCGGAATAATAATGAATAATATGTCAGAGTTAGATGAGGTTCTGAAGGCACGCAATTCAGAAATGATCGGTAAAATAGTTATGACCTAACAAAGCTGTATCAAAATGTTAAATTACAAAATCACACTGAGAAGCAGAATATCAACAACTGACAATGCAACAATTAAGATTTGATCTGGTTTTCATACTCTGAGAACACAATACGGCTGCACGATAAATTTTTTACGATAAGCATTGCAATTGTGATTAGATTTTAGATTTACTGTTAATGTCTTTTTATATTTTATGAAAGAAATAAACTAATAAAATTTTAAAAATGGATTAACCCCCCTACACAAAAATCACATTTCAGAACATTTTTGTGCAGAATAAAACTACAAGGTTAGCAGTTTTTGTGCAGAATAAAATAGGATATTATGATCCAGAAATGATGGTACTTTAAAAATGGCTGTCCTTGAGATTGGCTGATTGCGTCCATTCAAATTGCAATTTCGATCACAATAGATGCATCAAAAATTTCAGACTACCGATCATTGCGCAATGCATACTGGGAAGGTTTTTCCGAAAAAGTGAGCATCAAACCTCCATGTTTGTTTTCCCAGTGGGATGTGTCTATTGACAAAGCCAGTCTTTTCAAGTCTTTTGAAACATATCACTTTTGTTTCTGGTTCTGATATTGTCATATTTTAGTTTTGGGATTCGGACATCGTAATTGTGTGGTTGTTGGATGTCCTAAAAAAAAGAGAGAAATTTATTTGTGAACTCCATGAATGCAAAAGGGAATCAGGTGTGTCTGACTGCAAACTGTTTCCCTTCCCAACGGAATTTTAAAACAGTGAAAGGTGAAGGCGATGGGCAGGACTGATCCACAGGAAGAACCAGAAAGGAAACCTTTGACTGTCTAAATCATCCTGAGTTTGCAGTGAACATTTTGTATGTGGAGCGCCATCAAAGCGAGATCCCGTGTGTTAAGTGAGAGGTTCAGAAGACAAACAGACTGAGCTGCACTTTCTTGTTCTTGTGGCTTTACAGCAACATCACGTCTTGGTGTCTTTGCAGTGGAAGGTGTTTCTTGGTGAACAGCTGGTGCCTTTTGCTTTGGCGTTGACTTTTTAAATTCGTAACTAAGGTGGAGCGACGGATTTGGAAATGTTCGCTGTAAACTCGGGATGATTTAGGCAGCCACAGGTTTCCTTTTTTGTCCTTCCAGTGGATCAATACTTGCCTTCACCTTTCACTATTTTTCAGTTCTGTTGGGAAGGGAAACAGTTTGAACCGAGGTTTACAGTCACACACATCTGATTCCCTTTTGCATCTATGGAGTTCACAAACAAATTTCTGGAGCCGTTTTCCGCTGTTAGGATCCAACAATCACACAATTACGATGTCCGAATCCCAAAACTAAAATATGACAATATCAGAACCAGAAACAAAAGGGTTCGGTCAAGCAGTAACGGAGGGAAACGGGCAGATTTTTTACATTCAAATGTCTCTTATTCAGAAACTAGAGGGACTATTGAAATAAGTAAAGTATCAGAATGTAGGAAAGAGTTACACTCCAACAGGGTCAAGTTAAACCTGTGATATTCTTTCAAGTTGTTGACAAAAAAATTTTAAAAACTCATGTTGGTAACGGAGGGAATGAAATATGCAGCACTTTTTGGGCAATAAATCCAAACAGTGATAACTCTTGGTTCTCACTTACATATCCTTAACAAACTGGTTTGAATATTTGCTTCATATAGTTTTCTACCATATGGTACAAGATTAGGTTGAAAAACCTCTTACTTTTTGACTCATGAGATTTTTTATGAAGAAAGGTCATGGTAACAGAGGGAAAATTGTGCAAACAAGTAGAAGGTGCATGATTTTACATCATTTGTCAGCTTTTTTCTTCCGAATACTTTAATATTACTTCAAAATGAAAGGAAACTATTTCTATAAAATATGTCAGTCCTTCCAAGCAAATTTTTATCATTTTAAATAATTTTTTTTTTTTTAATCCTGTACCTTCATCAACAGTTCAAAGATGGAATAACACAAGATATGATGAAATACATCCATTTATTTACATGATTTGCAGGTCTTTGGAATTTGGGAAATAATGTTTGTTCCATGTTTCATACATGGTCTGTTTAAAACATATGGAACTTTAGAACCAAAAATGGTACAGAAAAAAGGTCAACAGTTTCATAAACTAGAGTACATATGTATCTGTTGAATACAGTTTTATATCAGATGCATTAACTTGAATTTTTGGCCTTGCTGTTTACTTCTGCTTGACCGAGCCCAAAAGTGATATGGTTCAAAAGACTAGAAAAGATCGGCTTTGTCAACAGACGCATCAAACTGGGAAAACAAACATGGAGGTTTGATGCTCACTTTTTCAGAAAATCCGTCCAAGTATACATTGTGCAATGACTGGAAGTCCGAAATTCTTGATGCATCTATTAATCTTGGCCATCTGAAGCCTCAAATGAAACTAGAAACATACGGCTCAGTTCTAATAAACTAATGTACATTGTTATTATTATTACAGTATTAACATTTTTGAATGTTTTTAATGGCTATTAGAACGTTATCTCTGATTGGATATTCAGATCAGGCCAGTGAAGCATAACGGTTATTGCTTAGTTAAAATTTCACTTTTTATTTTGATTTTATTGACTGTGGTGTCTGTCTGTGGCGATTTTTACTGTTCAGTATAGACATAACAAAGCAAGACACTGCAAAACATATCAGAAACTAAATGAAATCTGGCCAGCCCTCATATTCTCATCTGTCTGTTACTTGAAGTTGGGGTACCTGCTTTTCAAACCGCAGAAGGAGGAAGTATGTGTTTAACCCTTCCAGACTAAAGGGCAAGTTTAATATATTTGTCCTCTCTTGGATTTTTTTTTCTTAATTTTGCTTTTAAAATTCTCCCTTTTACCCCCATAATACCAACAATCTGTTGCTTTAGTTGTGTCATATGACTGTAATAAAAGCTACAGGACCAGAAATAAAAAAAAAAAAAAAAAAAAAGGGGGAAAATTAAAATTCACACTCTTTCATACAAAACACACAGCAAAGATGTATAAACAACTTTTTGGATATTAAAAAATGCTTACTTTGGGGGCGTAGCTACAAAAGTGTTAAATATCAAGTCTGTAAGTTAACTAAACAAACCTTTATTGTTCTCAAAACAACAACAAAAAAAAAAGTGCAATGGCCCCATGACTTTCCTGGTGTCAGTCATGGAAACAGCTGGTGTCAGGTCCAGGTCACAGAGCCACATCACTTCCTACATTTCTATGGAGTTTATTACATTTGGATTTGTACATTTTGACTGAAATAAACCTTTCAAATAAAAATATCAAGGGATGCACAATTACACAGACTAAGATGCGTAATTTGCCATTTATTTGTGAAATAACTGCACTTAGAGCAGCTTTTTCAATTGTTACAAACACAGACGCTCAGAGCAGTCAAACATTTTGACTCACTACACTCTTTGGCAAAGTTTGGACCAATCAAAATGTATGGAGCGCATTAGTTTGACAGAAAATAAAGCTCCAGTTGGACATTTGTTTTTCCTTTGTCATCATGCAGCGTGTGTGTGAGACGTAGGATGATGCTGGAAATTCGCTTGGAAAGCCGGAACTGCCTAGCCAGGCTGACGCCACCTTTCTCTCCAGCGACTAGGTCAGGAATTGGAATACACTAGACGCCTTGCAAAAATCCCAGAAGTGTGAGTTCGGGCACCAGCCAATCAGCGAAGAGTAATACATTCTGTGTTGTCAACGATTCCCGAGATCGAGGATTTAAAGAATGTTTGGCGAATTTTATCAAGGGGAAAGACATTATTGTCCTTCTTCCTATGAGATTTGGGAAAAGCTTAATATACCAGTTAGTTCTGTTAGCGGTGCATTACATACATCCCGACCAAATAGGAGTGATTAGTTAAATAAAAATGTACCTACCTATCGTTGAGTGGACAAATTCTAATGCTGCACTATCAGACGGTTTCCACAAAGTGAAACTGACTGATGAATCAGGATAGCAGATGTCAGATTTTTAAGGGAAAAAAAAATAAGTTTCTATCTTTTCTGGTTGGAGAGTTATGCGCAGTTATATAAAACATATTCTCAGGTGTTGATACAATACTGTCGATACGGTCTGGAAGGGTAAACTCCTCCATAGCTCTCACAAAGCCTTTGGCACATCGTTAACATATCCACATGTATTCATTTTGGAGTGTGTGTGTGTCACTTTAGAGCAGCATTTTTCAAACAAAGTTAAAGTGAGGTGGACTACCCGAGCGAATCAGAGCACTGCTTTTGGCTCTTACTTCTGGGCTGATGAGCGATAAACTGCTTGATTATTAGATGCAGTCAGTGTGGAGATGTCTCATTGCTGTCTCAAGTGCTTTTACAATACACTCTTTTGGTATAAACACAAAAAGTAGTAATTTATGAAAACATCGGGTACCGCAGCTTTTAACACTGTCAATCTACACAACTGATACATCAGCAGCACTGTACTTCACAAGCAATCAGCCTTTCATTAAGAGCCTTTTGCTGTTATTGTGTGTGTAATGACGTAGTTTGTCTCACTTAGGCTAAATGGCCACCTCCAGAAGTCTCAGCTTAAGCTCTTTAGCCTTGGCCCGATGCCATTGAAGGCGGTCGTGATGGTTTAAACACGTTTACATAAGCCAGGGGATATTCTTTCATTCTCAAGTGATAATAGGTTCGCAGACCTTTCCCTAGTGCTGACACAGTGATAAAACAGTGCGGAGATTGCTCTGGTTATAGCTCTCTAAATTAAAGCACTGTGTTGAGTAACGGAGGAGCACAGGAGGGGCAGTTACTTCTGTGGGGGTAATAACTGCCAACACAAAACATATTTAGATCGCCACGTTCGCCTTTATTGTTTTGAAAATGCTTTATTTGCAGAAAACAACGCATTAACATGTTTTATAAGTTTCGCTTTCGGTTTTGATGCTGAGTCTCCCGTCCCTTTGCTCTCTGTGTTATGTCACTCTCCTTTCAGAGCGCTTTCACAACACAGTCAGCTACCGCACGTCGCATCAGGTTTGTGAAAAAAGAATCAAGATTTTTTCCCCCCATACTGATTAATCTCGATTTTTGATTCGATCTTCTTCCATCTTATTAAAAACATAGACAGATTGACTTCAGGTGTAAAGAGAGGAATGTCAGGATCGCTACAGTTTTTACATTTACATTTTGGAATGAGTTTGTACAATACATTAAACCCAAATGAATACGTGTTACCATTAGCGGCAGAAACATGGAGGAGCGGAGAAAATGTGAGGATCTGTGGCTGGATCAGACAGAGGGAGGGGGAGCGCTCAGATGGCACCGCACACACAAAAGCAGACACACACACAGAGACTGGACTTTCAGTCAAATTGTGCAGATTTAGTGTAATTTCCAGACTATAAGATGCTACTTTTTTCTCACACTTTAAACCCTGTGGCTTATACAATGATGCGGCTGATATATGCAGTGTTGGGGAGTAATGGATTACATATACCGGCATTACATAATCAGAGTACAAATTATGAGTAACTGTATTCGGTTACAGTTATTGTTTCAGTGAGAGGTAATTGGATTACAGTTACTTTGTTGAAATAAATGGATTACATGGCGGTATTTTCCTGTTTTCACATTTTGGGCTATATCCCCTTTTTTAAATTTTTTTTTTATTCGGTAATTCCACTCATTGCTGGAAACTCAAACAGAACACACACAATAAGAGCTATGTAAACATCATGTTAACGTCGGTGGCGTCGGTCACACAGTGGACGAGGTCGTTAATAATCGTCGTTGTCAATAATCTGATTCTGCATCATTTGAGTACAAAACATTAAATATTACAGGTTTTTACTGGGCTGGCACCTTTATGTTTGTACTGAAAGTGATTTATTTTTTTTTAATAAACAATATGACACCTAACAGTAGGGTGGACATAATTTAAAACAGCAGTGAGCTCATATAAAAAGCATTTCTCTATCAATAATCTTTTTAATCTGGTTAAGGAAAGACTGGGCTTTTTATTTTCTTTAAGCAGATAAAAATTCTTATGCTAAAATATCCTAGTTTTTACTTCTCTACAGTAAACAAAAGTCTGTTCATGGAGACTTGGGCTCAACAGACAATTTGAAGAGAACAAACAAGAATTTTCAGGATGTGGTTGCAACTTTCATGTAGTTTTAAAAAGCATGACAATATCAAGTAATCCAAAGTATTCAGATTACGTTACTCACCTAAAGTAATTTAATGAATTATGTTACAAACTCCATTTTGGGATATGTAATTTGTAATTTGTAGGGGAATGCATTTTAAAAGTCACCTTCCCAACACTGGATATATGGATGATTATTTGTCTTGCAGCACAGCGGATGTGCTCGGAGCCTGAGTGCAGAAAGAACCGCTGTCTGTGCGGTTCACATGAAGTTACAACGCCAGCAATAAAACACTGTATCACCGTGAGATAAAATAAGTTATGATGCTGAATTAATATTAGTGAGTGGGATACGACTTAATGACCCGTATGTGTGAAATGCAGGTGAGTACGTAAACGACGAGAAGAATTGTCTCAAACTTCAGCAGCCGGACATCCACTCATACCTGATCCATACAACTAGCCCTGCCCCCTGGGAGAGCCTGAAATCTACTGAAATCCTACAAGAGACTGACATGATACCAGACAGGACAGCGGCTCTTTGTACAGGAGACATGATACCAGACAGGACAGCGGCTCTTTGTACAGGAGACATAATACCAGACAGGACAGAGACTTTTTTTTGCAGGAGACATGATACCAGACAGGACAGAGACTCTTTCTGCAGGAGACATGATACCAGACAGAACAGATACTCTTTCTGCAGGAGACATGATACCAGACAGGACAGAGACTTTTTTTTGCAGGAGACATGATACCAGATAGAACAGAGACTTTTTTTTGCAGGAGACATGATACCAGACAGGACAGAGGCTCTTTCTGCAGGAGACATGATACCAGACAGGATAGAGACTTTGACAGACAGGAGACATGATTGCGCAGTAAACCGCCAAGTTATGTAGTCTGATAATCCTGTCGTTTTACTGCTGTGTACCGGTAAAATAAAAATAAAAAATCTTTCTGTGTAAATATCTCAAGTTACAACGTGGACACCTGCAGCTTATAGTCACGTGCGGTCTATGTATGTACACTTTTTTTTTCTTTTAAAATTTTTGTTGATGTGGAAATTACGGTACGTTAAAATTTGAAATGCGAGGACAAGTGAGGAGACCTAAAGAGTCATGCTGTGGCCCTAACTCAGAGCTTTCACTAAACAAGAGCGCGGTGATGCCTCTTCAGCTAAACGGCTATTAAAATGCGCTCCCCTTATTATCGATTTTTGGCACAGCCCTATGTGAAGGGGCTGTGCCAATGAGGGAACATGGTAGAAAGCTAAAAATATTTTGCATAATACCCCCTCTTTAAACACTTAACTGGCTTCTCTCTTTTGGACAGTGGTGTTTTATCTGACAAATCATAATTTTCATATGCACGCATTCGTTCAATTCGCTTTTACATAATGCCTATTGAACAAGATATTAAAGGTGCACTGCCATTTTCTGGAAGAGGTCTGCTTCGTGCTTGTCTCCATGGAGATAGTTTTGCTTTGCTTGCTTGCTCTCCAAAGCTTTGTTATGTAATTCAAATGATCCTTAAGCTCAAACTTTTTCACCCGCTGAACCATTCTGTCTGCCACGTTTATTTCACTAAAGATGATTCCGTGTTACGTGAAGGTATTTCTAGTGCAGCTTTGGTAGAAAGACACTTTAATCTCCATGGTGATGTTAATGCTTTGCCTGGGATGTTCCACAGTGGCATTAAACGTATCAATCTTTTATTAATTCAATGACAGGCGGTTTTATTCCTCTAAACTACTGTAAAACCATGTGTTATTATAGTGAACTGGCCTTCTTCTACACAGACCTGACCTTTGACCTGAACATTCCAGGGAGCCACACGATTTTCAAGCTAAGACATATTAAGCTCCAGCTGCACATGGTCTGTATTTAAGCAGCATTAATATTTAACTGAACATTTGAAACAATTTACATAGTCTGCACTTTTTGGGGGTTTTTCAGCAGATTTTGTTCTTGAAATATGTTTAGTAACCAGTAAGAATGTTGTTATAACCGTTTCTTAAAATGAACTTCACTGTTGACAACAACAATGAATGTAGAAATGACAAAAAAAGACAAAAAAAATTGCTAAAAATATGTGGAAGAAAAACAAACAAACCAAAAAAAAAAAACACCTGCTTGAGTACTCCTTTATTATCAGTCTACACCTCCAAACCTTGGGGCCTCTTTCTAGTGGGACACCTCCAGGCATGCAGAACAGATGCCTGAGCCACCTTAGCTGCTTCTCTTGACGTGGAGGAGCAGCAGCTCTACTCCGAGCTCCTCCCGTGTGACTGAGCTCCTCACCCTATCTCTAAGGGAGCACCCAGCCACCCTGCGGAGGAAACCCATTTCGAGCGCTTGTATCCGCGATCTTCTTCTTTCGGTCATTCGGTAAATCAAGAGCTTTGCATTTCGGCTCAGCTCCCTCTTCACCACAACGGTCCGATACAGCGACCACATCACTGCTGATGCTGCACCAAGCCGCCTGCCAATCTCACGCTCCATATTCCCCTCACTAGTGAACAAGACCCCGAGATACTTGAAGGAGGCCCCGAGGAAGAGCCAGGACACGCTGGAGGGACTATGTCTCTGGGCTGGCCTGGGAACAACTTGGGGTCCCCCTGGAGGAGCTGGAAGATGTGTCTGTGGTGAAGCAAGTTTGGGAGTCCCTGCTTAGACTGCTGCCCCCGAGACCCGGCCCCGGATAAGTGGAAGAAAATAGATGGATGGACCTCCAAAGCTCAAAATGCTCTATTCCACCTTGTGATATCTTGAAGTGGTAGTAATAGCTCCTTTTACCTTTAGTCCAGTAATGACAGTGGAAAACAGTGGAACATAGTCTCAGCCTAACTATGCAAGATTTTTAAACTAGTTTGAATGAAACAAACTACATCTCCAGGTATGTTTTTATTGAGAAAACAACATTCTAACATAGATCAAAAATCTGCGTAATACAGGCCCTTTAAACACTTAAACCTCTGAGACATCTGCTACAATGAAAAGATATAGTTGTAGCTCTAGTGCTGCCTGAGTACACTCTAAATGTGACTTTATTTAACCTCTTAGAGCAGTTAGCATCAGTAGCTATTAACGTACAGCTTTGTCTTTGATGGACGCTCGTGCAAACCAAACAGGACATAGTGAACAAAGTCAGAGCAGCCATTACGACGCTTGTGTTGTGCACAAATTGGCCCGCGAGCTCAGTTTTACACAGAGTGACCTTGGTTCCTCTAAAAGTGTGTTTGAAGTACGTTCGATGAGGAGACAGTAAGGAGAAGGCTTTTGTTCGAGCTTTTGTTTTCAAGAGAATAGAGGGGAGGCCAATTACCAATACTTGCACCCTAATTATTTGACATTGAATTCATTGTGCTCCACTGATTGTGTGCAGCATACACTAAACAGACTTCCCCTGCCTGGGCATTGCAAGGGACAAGAGGGTTTTCTACAACAGGGTGCAGTGTATTCCAAATAGATTGTGTGTAACAGGAATACAGCATTACGGCCCACCCCTTTCCAAACTTAAACAAAACACTTGGCACACTTTATAATAACTACTTCTTAATTAGTCATAATCATAAAACGCATTTCATTATGAACAAATCATTTTTAAAGGATGACTCAGGCATAATAACAACTGATTACCATATTTTTCGGACTGTAAGTCTCACCAGCCAAAAGTGCATAATGAAGAAGAAAAAAAAATATATATGTACGTCGCACTATACTGTAAGTCGCACTTTTTTGGGGGAAATTAATTTTGTAAAATCAGAGACCAGGAACTGACATTTCATCTTGAAAGTCAAGTTCTAGTAATAATAATAGAAGAGAGAACAACAGACTGTTAACATCACATATGAACAGTTCTTCAGATAAACTATAACATAAACAACAGAACAGAACAAGTTTAACAAACTCTCCATCTCACTCCAAATCACTAAATCCATTCAATTCTTCATTCTCGGTGTCACTTCTGAGCAACTTGGTGACCTCCAGAGGTAAACAGAGCGCCGCTTCCTCTTCTGTGTAGCTGTTGTCAGATTTAACATCAGTTCCTGTTAGAATTATTCTGGCCTTTCTGAATCCCGACAGGATGGTTTCGGTGTCACTGAAGTCCAGGCTTTGTCCATCCATCCAGTGACTTCAGGAAAGTTTCATGGTGCACTCTCTCGGTGTCACAAGTTTCTCACTCACTCCAAACTTTCTTTCTGCTGCTCGATTACCGTTTTCGGCTGAATATTTCGCTACATGCAGCTTGTAATCTGCAAAATCTGATTTTCTTTTTGGGGGCATTTGTGTTCAGTCTTCTCTGTCATCTTTAAAAGTTTGTTTAAATGTTATATTTTCAGTGGTTCAGAAGTAATGCTGTGATCAACTGACATGATACAAACAGGACAGAGGCTCTTTCTGCAGGAGACATGTGCAGTAGAGTGAAGTGCCAGTGGTACAGGAGTAAAAGGAGCAGCAAATACTCACACACAAGACTAGAGCCTCTCACAGCTTCAGTGTGAACATTTTAATATATAAGTTGCACCGGAGTATAAGTGGTAGGACCACCTGAACCATGAAAAAAATAATGTAGATAGCCTAACCCTACCCCCTTAAATACTGTAAGTATTTACTAAGCCTGAATCTTTCCCAACAAACTATTTGCTCATTTGAATTGAAGTCTTTTATTCATGCTTTATTAAGGCTGTAAATAGTGTAGATCTTATTTACATATTTTATGTTGTATCAGACCTGCTGCTGTATAAAATGTTTCTTATATCTCACAATCACACTGTAAACCTGAACATCCAAAGTAATTAAATAGATTAAGTTGTGTATAGTCAGTTTTAGAAATAGTCCTACTAACTTAATTATGTCAAGTTGCTGTAACATGTTCTTCTTTTTGAGTCATTTAACAAGTTGTGGGTATAAGTGAGCGTAACTTAACATTGATGAGGCTAGTATCTTAGTAGATTGAAGTAATTAAATACTGACAATGATAAAGTCCTGTTATTTTTTCTGTTGTTTCAAATAGTGATGATTTAAAAATAAACTTAATTTATATGCTACAATACAATACTATTTCAAAGCGCTTCATCAAATAAGTGAACTTATTCCAGCGGTTTGAAAACTCCTGATTTTAAGTCATAATTAATGAAAATAATTGAGTTGCCATAACAGAAAACTAAGAGTCATATTAACTGCAAATATTTGAGTTTGCAGTGAAACACAAAGGACTTATCTATGACCACGCTTCTAAATTACAAAATGATATTTATCAGAAAGAAACATTCACTTAAATTGTCATTTCTCACCACAAGAGACACATCTATGACTAGGAATGGGTATCGTTAAGAAGTTGCCTGATACGATACATACCTCAATACGTAGGCCGTGATACGATACATATCTCGATACAGTGAGCTTCAATTTGATACAGTTTAATAAAAAATAAATATTAAAAATAAATCATCATTGTGATAATAAAAGTCTTTGTTAAACCACTTCTTGTGCAAAGTAAATATGAAACACAAACTTTTTAATCCTCAAAACAGAGAAAATGTCAAATATGTCGCAGAAACGTTTTTCCTTTTCTTCTTTCCTTTCTAAACAAGCAACAAAACTGTATTGCTGTAAGAAAATAATTTAGTAAAATATACCAAAAAATACTCGATACCGCAGTCCCCGATACTGACACTGTATCATCACATTAAATGATACGATATATCCATATTTAGATATTTTTGCATGCCCGGGAACACTTTACAATTAATAAAATCTGATTTGTTTATAGTGCACATTAAATATAAAAAATAAAATGTCTCTAATCTAATACTAATCTTATATAAAATAAAATAAAATATCTGAGGTGGGTGGCGCATTCTTATTATTTATTTTACAGAAAAGTGCCTTGAGAATGATCACCAACAGTCATTATAGAGTAATCCAACCCATTATTTGTTCAAATTAAAGTGCTGAAAATGCATAATATTTTTGACTTAAGTATCCTCAAAATTATGTATAAGTGCAGAGTGTTACCTGTAAATATTCAAAGACTGTTTGAGATGAGAACAAACCACTACAGTTTAAAAGCAACCTACATGTTCAAAAAACTCAGATTCAGAACCAAGGTTATGGAGTGAAGCGTCGCTGTGAAGGCAGTTCATTTAAGAAATAGTCTTGACAAAGAAATGAAAGAATCAAGTACAATGATGACATAAAAGCATAAAATCCACTGCAATGTGTATGTATGAAAAAGGAAAATAAGTCGTTGTGCACAATAGTGAAGATTTCTGTTTGCAATTGATGTGATTGATTGTGCCTGAACTGAAATGTACTGATTTAAAATGTTTTAAAGTGACTATCAGTGTTGATGTTTAGTCTGTAAAAGGCAAAACAGGGCAGATAACATGAGATGACTTTTCTTTCTGCTCCTTTCCATAAATTTCTTCTATGTTTGATGTTAGGACACTGTTAATGTCTTTTTATATGTAATGAATGAAATAAATAAACAAATAATCTATTATCATTCTATTAGAGCATTACAAACTGTGCCTGCTTATTACTATAGATCCCACAATTACCACAAACAATTTTGACTATTTTTGCGTTTTCTTCTAATATGACAGTAGTGTAAAAAGTTATTGATTATTTACCTGACGTGTTTGGGGGGTGGGACTTCTGCCTTCTGTTGTTCCCAGGCACGGCACGGTCGGTCTGATTGATCTGCCAGATCTGTCAGGCTGACCATGCCTGGGTGCTCCCTGGAGAAAATTCAGACCCATTTGTGAGCCAGGCAATAGCTTTTTACACTATTTGTCTTATTAGAAGAAAACACAATATTATAGACTGTTTTTATCAGACAGACAGTCACCATTGTCTGTGCTGTTGTGTGTGGGATTGAGCGCATTATCTCTGAAATGGAAAAACAAAACTTTAAAAATCAAACATTGTCAGTTTTCATTTCACTTTATATTTTTATTGTTTTCAGATTTATTTTTAGACATTTTTTCCCTGTTATTGCCAGTCCACTAAACAGCCTGTGTGTGTGTGTGTGTCCATTTCCAGGCATGCGTATCCTGGTCACCCTCCTTCTCGACACTCTCCCCATGCTGGGCAACGTGCTGGCGCTCTGCTTCTTCGTCTTCTTCATCTTTGGCATCGTCGGCGTGCAGCTGTGGGCAGGCCTGTTGAGAAACCGCTGCTTCATGGGCGATGACGTCAAGATGTGAGTTTCTATAGTAACAGGGGAGAGTCACAGCTGCCGGTCTGATGTCCCCATCCGTGGCACAAGTTACTTCCAAACTGATTAGCCTCGTTCATCCATGTATTATTGCTAAGAGCAGATCGATATACCCAATACTCTAATCGTGTTAGTTTTCTAATCAGCCCTGGGTACTATAGCCATAAGCTTCTTTACACAGCCTTTTCATCTCAGGGTATTTCTGCCCTCACCCCCACAACACTCAACTTAAAAGCTCCCTCCCTGGGTATGAGCCAAGGTAAGTCTCCCTGTCAGAATGACTATCCTCTGGCTCTACAAGTGAATATTTTAAGTTGCGTGATCAAAGGCTGAACCCATTTGAAAAGTTAAGATTACTTATACGAAACGGTCTATTGGTTTTTAGGCAATCTTCTGAAATATTACATTGTGTATGTTCTGTGAAGTTTATCAAGTATCAGATTTTCCTATTAAAGCCTTTTGTTTCAACTCACCAAAAATATAAAGTCGCCATGAAATCCCAGCAAGCACATGAACACAATTAAAGAGAACGGTCCGTGTACCATTTGTTGTTTTGAATTTCAATTAAGAACGAAAAGCAATAAAATAGGAAAACTGTGTTGGTTCATATTCCGTTTTAATGTCAAACAAATAAACAGATTTTGACCTCAATTTCCAATATTTAATTTAAAGTTTATTTCAAATAACAAGTCATCGTGCCTATTTCAGTCTGGAAATTTTATTCTCTCTGGTTTATGTGCCCTTGAAGTTGTGCTGCGAGAAGGACTTACCTGAAAAATCGTTGCAATATTGTGGACAAACATGTTCTCTTCTTTTATAGCACCGCCTTTACTTTTGTGTCTTAGAAAGTTATTGTTGAACTCCATTACGAGAAACAAGAAGCGGCGATAAACCGCTCAGTTGACACCAAATAACTATAATAAAAATAGTTTTTATTATAGATCCATGGTTGACACTGAATTCACGTGCGGGGGTAAATAAACCAGAGAGAATAAAATATCAAAATTGAAATAGGCACCGATTTCTGATTGCTGTTATTCGAAATAAATTTTAAATTAAACGTTACAAATAGAGGTCGAAATCTGTTTTTTGTTTGACACTAAAACAGAATAACAAACTGTTTTCCCGTTTTATTGTTTTTCGTTCTTAATTGAAATTCAAAAGAACGAATGGTACACAGACTGAGAACTTCTACAAATCAAGTCCTTGGATGTGTTCTGTAGGGGTCAACATGTTCTATTTTTGATATTTTTATGACAGTATGTTTTTTTGCTTTGCTTTTCATTCTGTTTATGTAACGTTTCAACCTTTAGCCTGGTGTCCTCTGCACAATTTTGACTCTCTGCAGTGAAGGAGTTCGGATCATGAGGAAAATCTTGAGACATGATTTAAAAAGATTCAATTTGGAACCGCCATACGATCACGAAGATGAGCTGCAATTAGCAAGAGGCTGTACAAAAAATTTACCACCCTTTTTTTTTGGCAGATGCTATTTGCACGCTGGGTGTAAATAACGAACACTGTTATTCACACATAGGGCAAATAGCCATTGTTGTTATTTACACCCGGGTGTATTTATCGTGGCACATAGAATGCACCTGGGTGTTCCTAGACAAAAATGCTATTTACACCCTGGTTATTTATTTAAAAAAAAAAAAATATATATATATATATATATATATATATATATATAAAAATCACTGTCAGTACAAACATAAAGGCGCCAGCCCAGTGAAAATCTGTAATATTTGATGTTTTTTTACTCAAAATGATGTGGAATCATCGATCAATAGCAGTCTGCGCCTAATAGTTTAGTCCCGGTTAAATCCTTTTTTAGATCCTGGTTTAGACTTGGTTTTAGTCCTGATTTTAATCCTGTTTTTTATTGGCGGGTATTTTATGCAAATTAGCCTTCCCATATGGAAATATATACATATACACCATATATACATATACATACACCATTTTAACATGTTTTATCTGAATCCTAAAAGATTTGTATATGACAGTGAAAACAGTTGCAAGATCTTTGGTAAATATGTGCTGCACATTATATGACACATTATATGACACTAATCCCACATACAATATCCTCACAAGAGTTGGACAAAGGTCATTTTTACAAATCTCAGGTCAAATATCAGGTCATATCACTTGGGAGGAGCAGCAGGTTAGCTTAATGGGTAAGTCACTGGGCTTTTACATGAGTAACCTGGGTTCAAATCCCCAGTCTAACAGTTTTTTTTTACTGCAACATATAATTAAAGAACACAAACATTACATGGAACATACAAAGAAAATGTAGTTGATCATGCACATTACCTGTAAATGTCATGCAAAATGTTCACTTTATCTTTACTAGTTTTTCATAATATAGTTGTATGAGAAAAATGCAAAAGGGGGCGACTTTCAGGAGTAAACCACACATGACACATATTAACCTTATATAAAGATTTACTACAAAGACAGTGGTCAATTCTTATCTTTTTTTCCAGTTTTTTTCCATATGGGCACGTGGCGTTAGATTTGGTTTTGTGCACAATGTTGCATTAAATACATTCTAATCTCAAATGGCTGATGACTTGCTATAGTAGTTCTGGTGCTTACGAGGGCCAAATGCTTACATTTGAACCACTTTTAATGTTCCCATTCTCTTCCTCAAGGCTGTACTTGAACTGCTGAACAGACAGATCAACTAGCAGAACCGCTAGCTATACATCACACAAGCTCAATAAACTGTCCATGATGCTGTGATGCTTTCAGCTTTATTACCCAAACAGTAATGGTCGGACAGGCATTTCAAATATATTTTGTAGCAACACTGACTTACCTTTTACCTTACCCTACCTTCGTTTTGAATTTTATTTCTTTGGATTTTCTAATCCAGCTTCCCGCACTTTTCACAGGAAACAATGTACCGTATTTTCCAGGCTATTAGGCTCGCTCTTAAGCCTCTCACCCCATCAAAAAACACTGCGCACCCCGCAATCCAGAGCGCCCTATACACAAATCCACTCGGGTGTCCCAGCACAACTTCAGTAAACTACAAAGCCGCACCACTCACAGAACACACAAACACACACGGAGCAGACAGCGACCTGCACAGGGAAACACACCCACAGACACACTCATCACTCCACGCTGACGAGGAACGGAACGGAGGAACGAACCAAAAAAGCGAGTGCAATGTGCCACTTCTAGACACAACTGAACAACTGAGTCACTGTGAACACGCCGACAATCCGTTGGTCCCAGACAGCACCCTCCCTACACGCCACAACTGAACAAAGCCCAGAGTCACCGTGAATGCCACAAACAAACAAAACCACTCACCCATCACACTGTTGTGTTTCCTTTAAAGTCCAGTGCAGTTTATTTGTGAAAAACGTTTGAAAATAGACCATTTAATGACAGTGCGTCTTATAATCCAGAGCACCTAATAGTGCGGAATATACTGTAAGCAGACACGTCACCATTCCCTTTTTTCTTGAGATGGGTGTAAATAGAAGAATCGTGTCCATTGAACTATTATCACCCAGGGTGCAAATAGACACTCTGTTTTTTTTACAATAATAAAATCTTGAATTGTCCCACAATGTCTAAATTGAAGTGTTGCAACACCAAAGTTTGCAAGCAGCTGTAGAACAATAATGCTAAACAAAACTAAAAAATATCAAATATCAAATCAAATGATCTAAAGCAGAACTTTGAATATAACAAAACCATATTCAGTGTAGAGTAAAAACTAAAAAATAATAGTTTTGCGCCCCCTTAAAGTCACACTCCAGTAAAATAACAATATTCCAGCCCTGCAGCCAGAGACACGTTCTGGCTGGGGTAATTAGATTGACTCTACAGCGACTTGCTCTGTGAAATCTCTCCCTGGCTTACCATTTTGCTGTGCTATTTTCTTCTCCAAAAATGTGATGGACATAAATGGGATATTAGAGGGCCATTATATCGCACAAACGCCTGAGAAAGCACAGCATATGCCATACGCGTTGCACCACCTGCTTCAAAGACAACACCAAATATGACCAGGCTTCATTCGTTTTGATATTTCACGATCGACTCTGAATTTCTCTGTTACCGGATTTGCCGCCCACGTGGGCCGGGCTGTCATGTCCCATCACCGTTTGACTGACGCCCTCCTCCTCTGTACACGCTCACACACGCGCCTACATAATATCTGGTAACACAATGTTCACCTACTGGCCTCACATCTTCTCTGGCCCACCTCTAACTTAATAATCACTGACAGGGGGGTGGTGGGTGGAGGCGCAGATACGAAGAAGAAACGCTGCAGGTCTTTTCGAGAGAGACTGTTGGCATACATGGAGGTGCTGTACCTGACTGGAGAATGGCTGCACAGTTTAGGGAAAAAATACTGGGTGTCCCAAAAAACATACATAATTTTAAAAGCAATTATCTTGAAAACTACTAAATCTAGCTCAATGTATATGAACAGTGTAGGTGTTGAACATCACAAGTTTATTATGGGACTTTGCCTGTTTTTTGCATTGAAGGCTGCACAGTCTTGGGTGATTGTGTGCTAGCAGATTCCAAGATGCAAAATGACTTTTTGGGGGTGAACAGCTAGCCTGATTCATCAGCCGCTTTCACTTCGTGGAAACTGTCTGACCTCACAACTTTAAAATTTGTTCGCTCGACAGTAGAACCAATCTCTGCTATTTGGTCGTGACATATGTAATGTGGCACTAATGGGGCTAACTGGTATATTAAGCTTTTCTCAAATCCTGTAGGAAGAAGGACAATAACGTCTTGATGATGTTCACTGAACATTCTCGTTGTTCTGGCTTTAAATCCTTGATCTCGAGAATCGTAGACAACACAGAATGTATGACTCTGTGCTGATTGGCTGGTACCCGGACTCACACTTGCAGGGTTTTTGTGAACTGTCTAGTGTAGGGGTGTCAAACATATGGCCTGGTGACCGGATCCGGCCCTCCAAGACCTTTAATCTGGCCCTTGGCTGATTTTCTACCAACATATTTTAATTATATTTTAAAACCTGAAGACAGAATTTGCAATTTTTTGTACACCATTCAGTCAAAACCTCTGATTTGCCCGCAGACATGCAGACAGAAATAATAGATTTACAGTTACTACCTTTGTGAGCAGGTTTTCTCAGTAGTGAACATTAATAAAACTAGAAAAGCAGTCAGAGAGCGCAGACCTCCGCCAAGGACTACCCCCATTTTTTATATAAATTGCGATAAAATCAGTCTTCTGGATCAGATCCGGATCAGCCTTTGGAATATGAAAGAGGATCCCATTGTCCATCCCTGAGTCAAATTTCATGGGGTTTGGTCAATAATTAACCCAGATATTGAGAAACAAAATTTTTGGCCCCATTTACCACAATGTTAACTAAAATTTCAAAGTGATCCAGAATCCAGGATTTCTTCCGGATCACCCCCAAAATGAAATCAGTTCTTCCTTTTCACATTTCCAACAAATCCTGAAAATTTCATCAAAATCGGTCCATAACTTTTTGAGTTATGTTGCTAACAGACAAACAAACAAACAAACAAACAAACAGACAAACGCCGGCAAAAACATAACCTCCTTGGCAGAGGTAACAAAGCTGCTCTCAATGCTAAACACACAAGCACCTGAATGACATTCTGAACATAGCAGGACATGGTGCTTGATGTTGATGCACTTGTGCAGGCTAAAAGATGCCAAGTTTCAGGAGCAAAAAGAAAGCATGACTAAATTCTATGAAATGCTCACAAGTTAATATTAAAACATTGTGTTGAAATTGCATTTTTCTTAAAGTTTCAGGTTGTTCATGATATTGTAATATTTTGTAAAAGAAAGAGTTCATCAATTAAAAAAGATTTCTGTAATAGAATTGCGTTACTCTTTACAAATATTTGAACTTATTGTTTTTTTGGGGGTTTATATGCCATGAGTTTTTTGATCCGGCCCCTTTGGGATCAAAGTAGGTTGGATACGGCCCCCGGGCCAAAATGAGATTGACACCCCTGGTCTAGTGTATTCTGATTCCTAAAATTGAGTGGAGGCACTAGGTGGCGCCAGCCTGGCTAGTGAACAGCATGGCTCAGCCTGAAAACAGAGCAAAAATAAAACATTAAATATAAAATCTTGATTTGTTTCGATATATTCTGTGAAAATTTGAGGTTATTTCATCATGAATTGCCAATATTATTGGCCCCGTGAATTGACTCTCTATAACGGCGATTTCTTCACATGTTATATGCGATATACATTCAAAAAGTCAGATTCTGTTCAACGTGCACATTGCAAATAACTCAAGAAGCATTAAGATTTGAGAGAAGACTGAAATCTGAACTGTTTACTAATACAAGACTCCCATGAGTTTCAGAACATGTTTGTAGAATTCTCCAGGCACACAACAAAATGTTTCTATAAAAGGACAGGGTATTTTGTTCTCTGCAGCTAAGTAACTGCAGCTTTTGAGATTTGATATAAATGTGCCTCAAATTCCACTTGATATGGTTGTGATTTATTTTGCAGCCCTATTATAATGCCACTATAAAAACCTAAGTAAGAATTCAAGATGTCAGTCCTCCTCGAACTAATCATATTATGACTAGACTAATGTATTGGTGGTTTGATTCTTTAAATCAGCCAAAAGCTCTGCAGTGCTTATTAGCCATCATTATCTAAATGAAAAGAATGTATAATTTCTAACTCTGACTGAGCTAAAGTCAAAATGGTGGCATGTTCTATAGTTGTAATGCTAATACAGGGTGTCCCAAAGATTCTGACATAATTTTAAAAGCAGTTATCTTGAAAACTACTAATGTTGGTCTACCAGATCTACCTGCATAAGTGGACTTCCTCTTTACATTTTTGGTACCAAGTCCAAATTTGTTGACAAGTTTGTGAAGTTTTTTCCAAATTTTGCATTGAAGTCACACTGTACAGTCTTGGGTGAGTGTGTGTGAGCAGATTCCAACATGCAAAATGACTTCTCTTTGGTAGTGAACAGCATCGCTCAACCTGAAAACTGAACAAAAATAAAACATTAAATATAAAATCTTGATCTGTTTCTATACATTCTGTGAAAAATTTAGATTATTTCAACAAGAATTGCCAAAATGATTGGCCTGCAAAATGATGTCAATTTTTTTGGGACACCCTGTACACTCAGTTCTTTAAATACAATTTTTTTTATCTTTAACTTTTCTAAAACTTATTCTGTACCTCTGTTTGTGGGAGAACTTGGAAAAAACTGGTATAATAGTGCATTCAATATTAGGTTATACTTTCTGAATACAATTATACCGACCTGTTCATTAGACCAATGTTTTGAAGGATATATTTTGTGGAGCGCAGATTTCTCTTTTCCCTCACCGCTGACTCTCCCTCCCTTATCTGAGTGACTGGCCATAATCCACACCTGCTATAAAAATAGATCCTTTTATTCCCTGGCCGAGGACGAATGGCTATAGCTGTATCACGAACAGCGCTCTACAATGTCACCGGGTCACTGCAGACTATATGTTTTTACCAGACCAGTGCGAGATGAAATTTTTGGTTAGTAATCTATTTTTTTCTCTGCATGACAAACAAGCAAATGACCTTTTCTAATAAGGAGTGAGGGAGCAGCGGTCTGGTGTGACCCCTCGCTCTACAAAGATGATTGATTGCTTATCTCTGCGGCCCTCCCTCGTCGCCCCCTCCCTGCAGACTTCATCAGCATTTCTCTCTTTCATCTTTAGTGCTCTTTTCTCATTTCCTGCTCCACCACCTGTGTAGTTTATGTTTCATTTGTGCCTTTGTGGAGAACTGACATGCAGCTCATGCAAACACAATAATTATCACTGATAGTCCTCTACTGTTCTTCTAAGTCTAAGTAGTTGAGTAGTCTGAATAGTGCCACAATGTTCAAACACTGTTTGTCCAAATCGACATCAGAGAACAAGAAGTCTTTTATGTAGTAATGGGCCCAGCTGAAGGAAAGCGGATTATGTAATTTTGGGCACATATGAAAACAAATTAGCTAAAACTCATTACTTTAATTCCACCGTATCACAAAATGTGCATGTTTTAACATAATGGGAGAATTCAGATGTCTCTGTACTCGCCAAGTTCCATGGATGCAGTATGGTGGCACAATAAAACACAATTAAAGGGGCATAGCCAAAATATTGAGTCAAAAATAAAAACACTAACCTCAGCAGATGAGAGATAAATCAGGTCAATAGATCAATTATAATTTTAAAACAAAAATCCAACACTGCTCTTGCCACTCAAGAATCAGTTGAAGTAGTAACTTCATTTTTTAAATTGCTTTCAAGTATTTCGCCACAGATAGTTGACCTGATTAATTTCCTGTAAGTGCTTTGTATTTTTACCACTCTTGTGTATATTTGTAGGAAATACAACGTGACCTTCCTGAGTGGGTACTACCGGCCCGAGGTGACAGATGATCACCCGTTTATCTGCTCCACTGAGCGGGAGAACGGGATGCTGCGTTGCTCCGATGTGCCCCGGCGGCGTGTGGCGGGGACTTACTGCTCCCTGAACGCCGATGAGGCCCAACCTGAGATGAGCCTGAGAACAGACCAGCCTGCGCCATGTGTCAACTGGTTTCAGTATTACAACGAGTGTCGCGCCGGGGAACTCAACCCGCACAAGGGAGCTATTAACTTTGACAACATTGGATATGCATGGATTGCCATTTTCCAGGTAAAATTGTGTCTTTTTAAAGTCGGCATTGTGCCGTTTTTCCCATATCTTCATATTTGAATCATTTAACTTATTATAATTATTGGGGATTTGTTATCTTATTTCCTCTCCTGTATATAAATGACAATATTACAAGCATGATGCATCATTTAGTTTCTGTTCAGCCTGTTTTCAGATTATGGGGACAGAAACATTCATTGCAAATGATAATTAGATGCAGACAGCACACACAGCTTTTCTTTGCTGATATACACTATAAGAGAAAAGTTTAGTATTGCTGCTTTAGGGATCTTGCTTATGTGGCGCATTGACATTTGATTTGATGATATTTTAACCAGAAAGTAAAATCACTCACTCTGATCATTTGTAGTCACATCACTCTGGAGGAGTTCTGTATGCGTGTCTATGGCAGAATGTTCAGCATGGTGACACAATGCACACACTGCCAAAACACTGCCAAGTACGTTTTAAGATCGAGTCTGAAAACTGAAAAAAAAAAATTGATTTAACCATCACAAGCACAAAAAAAAACCCCTGTGTCTGTAGTATTATTTGTAGTATTATTTGAGAGGGACTTGTTTGACAGCACAGATGATGTTTCCTGTTGTAGTTCCAGCTAAATCAGTTCTTTCTGGTCAGATCGTGTTAAAATAAACTCAGATTAAAGTCTAACTTGAGTAACAGGGCTTCAGACAGAGTAGTGCCTCAGTTACCATTGCACCCTAGGGTAAGTTGATGCCAAGTCAGCTGCAAAGTATCGCTATCACGTTAGGGGTTTGACCCCTAACTCACTTCAGCATATTTTTGAGGAGACTGACACAACCCATGTTCTTCACAGTCGGTTTGAGTTGATTTCATCAGGCAGATGGTACACGGTCCTAAACTGTAAACTGAACAGATTCAAACATTCTTTTGTGCCATTAGCCGCTAATCTGCTAAACTCAGACAGTGCAGTTAAAAAATAAAAGTAAAAGGCTTAGGGAATGTGCAATCAAAACTGCACATAGGACAAGGGAATGTGCAATCGAAACTGCACATAGGTCAGGGGAATGTGCAATCAAAACTGCACATAGGTCAAGGAAATGTGCAATCAAAACTGCACATAAATCAATGGAATGTGCAATCAAAACTGCACAAAGGACAAGGGAATGTGCAATCAAAACTGCACATAGGTCAAGGGAATGTGCAATCAAAACTGCACATAGGTCAGGGGAATGTGCAATCAAAACTGCACATAAATCAATGGACTGTGCAATCAAAAACTGCACATAGGTCAAGGGAATGTGCAATCAAAACTGCACATAAATCAATGGACTGTGCAATCAAAAACTGCACATAGGTCAAGGGAATGTGCAATCAAAACTGCACATAGGCTGGTGTGCAAGTGTGCAATTATTAATATAATACAAGACTGTGAAGTGTTTGCCTGTACAGAATGACTTAATGTTCCTGTTTGTGTGACACTCGTGGTCATACTTGGTCTCTTATTTATTTATGTTCTATGGTGGATGTTTGTGTGTTGCTTTTGGTGTTGTCCTGTCTTTGTGTTAAAGCTATGACCCCCTAACAAATTTCTCCCATGGGAAACATTCAAGGATTATCTTATCTTAACTTAACTTATAATAATGATGAGTAATTGTTTTTTTTTTCTCTCGCAGGTGATCACGCTGGAGGGCTGGGTGGACATTATGTACTATGTCATGGACGCACATTCTTTCTACAACTTCATTTACTTCTTTTTCCTCATCATAGTAAGTAGAGAGACACACCTACACTTGTATCCAGCTGTGGGGCCTGTGCTCGTGCTGCTCTGGATGTCGCTGATAAGCGATTAATTAATCATGGCAAAAGCGCCCCCTGTGGTGTAAGTCAGGGCTCGTAGCTTTCACACGGAGACGAGATCAGAAACGACAGGTCTCAAAGACATAGCAAGAGAATGATTGCGACTTATGTATAACCAATTGCTGGGTTTCAGATGACATCACAACAGTCTATAGGCCAGCAATATTTAATGGTCCTGTATTATGCATGGACTTTAAGCCATGTTATAAAGTAGTTTTGCTTTTGCTGTTGTGTTTATGTGTTTTGTTTCGTTCACCAATGAGGAATCCTGTATTATTAGTCTGTCTGTATCTCCAAAGCTCAGAATGCTCTGTTCCAGCTTGTGATGTCATGTAGTGGTAGTTGACAGCAGCTACGTTTTACCTTTTGACTGACAGTTCCATGACTGAAATGATCCAAATGATTCTAGTGAGTTTAAAAACACAGTGGAGCACTTCCTGTATGGCCACATGATAACAAAAGGTGGAACAGAATGTTTTTTGTTTGAAAGAAGAAATTATGAATAATTATATTAAATGTGTATGAATGAAACAAAAAACAATCAATTTACGTTTTTGATGAGGAAACTAAATTCTAACATATCCCAAAATAGCTTAATATTAGCCTGATTTATCAGCCGGTTTCAATTTGTGGAAACTGTCTGTTCTCACAGCATTAGGATTCATTTCCTCGACGGTAGGCGAGTACTTTTTTTAATTTAACCAATTGCTGTTATTTGGTCAGCGATCATTGTCGTTTCTGTGAGGTGAACTTGTGAATTAAAGGTGCAATAAAAAAAGCTAATTCTGTATTTGACAAAGGAAATCCAAAGCAGGATAGGGTTAGGGTTATGCAGTCTGCTATCACAACTCATAACTTGGTTCAGCTCTTCGCTGAGTGGCTAGTGCACGGTCTACAACTTCTGGGGTTCTTGCAAACTGTCTAGTATTCTGTCTGCAAAGCTCTGTATTCTGATTCTTGACCTAGTCGCTGGAGAGAAATGAAATTGAGTGGAGGCACTAGGTGGCACCAGCCTGGCTAGCGTAATATGGGCCCTTTAAAACAAATTGGGTAACAAATGGGTATTTATTGATTATTGTTAAATTGCAGATTTTTGTTGTAATACAGAGAGTTCTTGGGTCTAGTCACTAATAAAAATGATCAGGTTCAAGTTTGTGAATTTACCTTTTGGATATTTTATGGCAAAGTGCAGTTTAATCAATAATCTGTAATATCAGGCTTTTGCCCCCTACCTGAGCTATGACATGATCACAACCTAGAGTCCGAAAACCATAGGAGAGGATAATAATAGGATCAAAAGATCAGGTAGTAGTGGTAGCAGTTTTTATTTGGTCATTTTGCAGCACTACAAAAACAAAACAAAACAAAGTATAGACGACAACCCCATGGATCATGACCAAAAGTGTTTAGGCTGAAGTATAAAGTACTTCTAATGCTTAACCCTATTAAACAATGACAGAATTCCAAGAAAGAAAAGCAGTGTATGAACAGCAAGTTTGAGTTTACAATTTCACATGCGACTTACTGTATATGTAAGAGACAAAATAGAAAATAAAACAAACAAAATTTAACGCATTATTAATTTATTTCAGAGCTCTATAGCTTTCAGAACATAATGCTTTATAAACTTTTTTCAAGGCTTCTACAGTGACTTTAAAAAAAATCATAGCTCAGGTTGTTCAATGCTCTAACCCCTCTAACAGAAATAGAATCACTTTTTTTCTTAATTCTTATCTTCATTTTTTTTTTTTAAAGATGTCTCTTCTTCTAAGGTTGTACTGGCTCTCTCTCTGCTCGAAAAACTTAAGCAGGGAGCATTTGATTATAGGCCTTGTGCATCACGATGGCTGTACTCAAGTCAACAAGATCAAAAAAGCTCAAAAGGAGAAATTCAATTTAGCAAAAGGAGAAATTCAGTTTGTCAACTGAACAAAACTTTATTTCCAGTTGACAAATTGTATTTCTCCTTTTACCATGGATTCCACCTGGAAGACTGAGGGATTTTTCACACACACACATCAAAAAACTTAAGTACTTTTAGCTTAACAAAAAGAGGATTTGTTGGTGCATAGTAATCCGCATGGGAAGTCGGGATAACTATGGGGGGAGACAGTGATTTGTAAATATCTATTTTAAACACTGGTGGAGATGGAGAGGCTGAAGAGGGTGATGGTTATGCCGCTGGAGGAGGGTTGTGTTGCGAGAAGCAGAAGGGGAGAGACAGTGTATTTATATGAAACAATACAAATACAAAATTACATAATTCCTTGTTAAATATCTGTGTACAGTGGAACATACAAAATGAGTATCTTTATGATATCGTCCATGAGTAAAACTATTTTAAAAAGCATGTAGCAAAAGATATAAGCACAAAGTATAATCTCCCAGGCAAGGGTTAATTGTTATTTCTACACTTTTGTTATTACTTTTATGGTCCATTCAAGGTTTCCTATCTCTATTTCACTTTCAGAATAATTTATCTTGAAATGTAAAGCTTGACAGTCTGTTTTTGCAAGACTACACAGTTTTTAAAATGGCATAAATGTCTGAAAATAGCCATAGAAACAGCACAAGTATGCTTCTTCTTTCAACCTTGACTCTGTACAACAACATTGCTCTTGCTTCGACTCTTTCAGGTGGGCTCCTTCTTCATGATCAACCTGTGCCTGGTCGTCATAGCAACCCAGTTTTCCGAAACAAAGCAGAGGGAGCATGCCTTAATGAAGTCGGAGCAGCGCGCCCGGCAGCTCCACCAATCGGCTTCCACGTTGGCCAGCGACAGCCAACCGGGGAGCTGCTACGAGGAGATCATCCGCTACCTCGCTCACCTGGGACGGAAGGCATGGCGCCGCCTGTCCCGCTGCCTGGCCTTCGTGAGCGTGCACGTGCAGCGGGTGTGCACGTGTCTGAAGGAGCGAGGGGGTGGGGCCATGAGGAGGGGCGGGGAGATGAACGGACTGGCCCACCGGCACTCGGGCCACGTCCCGAACGACCTGTCGCATCTGCATCAGCTCTATCACCACCGCCACCAGCAGCACAACCAGCCTAACGCGCCTCCCGCCGAGCCCTCCGTCGGTAATGGAGGAAACGGCTACAATTATCCCATCATCTCGCCCCTCTTGAGTCACGCACATGCGAAAGCCCAGGAGCAGAAGAGGCCGGTTACCGCGGAGACTGTCAACAAACTGCCCCAGCTGGTGTTGGAGCACGGTGAGTTTGTTTGCATCTCAATGTCAAAACGCCTCGACCTTGGATTCACAGTGGTGTACAGATTTAAACTCTCCCGTAGTGAAATAAATGACGTGCGGTGCGGTAATTTTTACCTCAAAGCTGCGCTAGTCCTTCAAAAAAAACAAACCCCCTCCTCTAGCCCCCCCACCCTTCCTGCTGCTCTCACAGAAACACAGGCTGTTTTTTTTTTACATGGATATCAAACTTTAATAACAGTTCAATTGAATTTCTTCTTTGATTTTGCTTTAAAATAATACTAGACATCAATCTTTAAATACCACCATTAGTTAGGTACTCCAGACCAAAATGAAGCTCAAAGTACTCACTGCACCAGACAGGTTACTCTCCTAGTAGAATTAAAGCATGGGTCAAACAACTGTTATAACATTCCCTCGTCAAAAACATGCCTGAAGAGGTTTTATTTTCGTCATCCGTGCATGTTAGAGTAAATTTGCGATCTCTCCCTGGCACTATTCGAACCATCCTTACAGTTCGCAGTGTGATGGGTGATGTAGAACTATAGGACTGTACCGCTATTTTACATAAAAATACAAAAGCACGATAGAAAACAATACACTACAACGGGGGAGGACAATTGTTTTTGCCATGGAGCCACATGAAAAACAGAAAATATTGTGAAGGGCCAGGCCAAAATGCAAAATGCTTAACTCAGTTCTGCATAATATTAATTGTATTTCTTTATAAAAAAGCAGTAAATATCATCATTGTTTTGATGCGCTAGTCAGATGGGGAAGAGTTTGTGTTATGACTAAGCAATGAAAAAGTGAGGCTGCTGAACAAAAATGTCATAAAAAACACCTCTAATGTAAAAGCAATGCAACTTTAGTCCATGCATGAGGTAAAATTATAAAAAAAATTGTATTTTGTAATTCCAAATGAGCTTAAACAGGCCGGTCAGAGTCAACCAAAGCACCATATGTGGCCTGGGAGCTGGACAATGCCTGATAACCTGATATGATGTACAGTAGTTTCATTAGCAAAATGTATGTGAATTTTATTGTGATAGTGCTTTGAAGGAGGGGTCACTTAACACAGAGAGCAAAGGGTGGAGAGACTCATCAAAAATGAAACTGAAATTTATAAAACAATGTAATACGTTTTTTTCAGCAAATATAACATTTTCAAAACATTAAAAAAGTAACATCTATATTCTTAACGATGATGAATAACTGTACATCACATACATATTTTTACTACCATTTTGTAATACTTTTCAATTTTCAAGTGCTTTTAGAGTCCTGTCACACCAAACATTTCCACACCTTTAGGAATGACTTGTTTGCATTCTGTGCCAATCAACGCTGAGCACTCAAACCGTTAAGGCTTACCCACTCAACCCCTAAAAAATGGACTCTTCAATTTTGTCGTCAAAGAAGTGAAGAAATTCAGTAACGAAATGTCTCTGCACTTACACTGTGGCAATTTGAAGGTGTGTCAGAGGCTGTGGCTGGAGCTGTCATGCTTCGGGAGTTTATTTTTCACCCAATGTTGATAGGTTAACTTTTTGGATTAAAACAGCTGAAATTGTACGAAGTCTGTTTTGCACATTTGTTAAAGGGTCCATCTCGTGCAAAATAACTCTTTTCACATTGTATCTTCTGCACATATACAAGCACAATTTGGGTTTTGGAACATCCATTACACAATAGTTATGAAATCTTACTGATTTCTTGGAGACAGTCACAGACCAGGAACTATGAAAGGCCGACTATTGCTCATCTCCCCCGCCCGTCCTGAGAAAGCACAGACTCCGTCCTCCAAACGTGACGTAGGCTCTGAGTGAGCCGCCCTTCCTCCACCCATCTCAGGGAGGGAGGGGGAGACAGACGTGCACCCTGATAGTGGTAGAAATAAACTTGTGCGTTCAGCCGCATGTGTTGGACCCGGAATCAGACGAGGACTTTGAGGAGCACGAAGCTCAAGCACCGTGTCAACATCAACTGAATATTACTGATTGGTAAAGTTTTAATAAACACTAGTAGATAAATGTATTATATCGTGTTCACTGCAGTGTAGAACAATGAGCTTATGCTGTCACTTTTGTTTAGGTGTTCATGTGGGAATTGTCGGCCGATGCGGGATGGAGGTGGGGTGGAGGTGGTGGAGAAGCGCTTTCTGCTACGTCAAACGCGTCATAGGTGTAGCTGCCGCGTCATCGTTGTAGCAGCTTTAGTTCATTGTCACGTTGGAGGGTGGCAGAAATACACTGCAATTTGTTTAAAAAATCAATCTAAAAACCACTTCGGCGACATATACAAGGCCCACACATCACTCTTAGAAGGTAGAAAGCTCTGAAAAGTTGATTTTGCATAAGCATACTTTAATAAGTCAAAAAGCTGTGTTTCTGTGGATTTGAAAATTTTGGAGGTTATTGCGAGGGGGACAAGTGCATGTAGTGGGAGCTTTCATGGCAGAGTAGGAGACTTTCTGTTTACTTTGTGCTACAGTGAGATACAGTGGCTTTGTGTATTTACTTGTGAACTCTCAGATCCTCATTTCAAGTTTAGGAGGTCTGTCTGCTTGTTATTTTTACTTTTTTTCAGTGAAATGGAAGCATGATGTTAAAGGGCATTGTGTAAGCAGCTATCCATAAAACATTACTTATGTTGACATAGACTTGTTGTCCGTAACATCTGATTAAAAAGGATTGATTAAGGTACACTCTATTGCCTCCAGTGCATTTGACCCATCCTACAGTGCTGCTGAGGTGACTGGGACCAAAAAATAGCTCTGAACTTTCCCCCCATAAATCGGCCCACGGTGGAAATTGAGCTCTGGACTTTTCCAGAACGCACAAATTGCCAGTCCGCCCCTGCCTGTCAGGAGCAGCTGGCGCCACAGTGCTGCGCCCAGGGACTCATCGAGAGAGTCTCGGTCGGAACTGCCTTTAGCTATTGTGCGTGTTTTGATTGGTGGTTTAGTGGGAGATAATTGTTGTAGAATCAATCGTAGTAGCCCGAGAGTTGAAGAGAAAAGACATGACACTGAAGTTCTAGAAAGTGAGAATGGGACCCAGCGCCCAGAGACATGAAACCTCAACACACTGTGATAGTGTGTTGTGTTAGTGCAATAAATGAGTTACAATATTATTGCTTATAATTTATACTCATCACTTCAAAATTTGTGACAAGGCCCATTGTTATACATCTGATGAACATAGGCCAAGACAACAAGGACTGAGTTGGCAGTGAGTGGCTTGAGTAGAGCACAGTAGGGGTGTCCAAAAATATTGAAAATCGATATATCGTATTGTTTAATTTGATGATACAGTATCAATATCGTGGGCTGCTGTATCGATATTTTGCCAAGAATATTTTTTGCTATATTTTACTAAATTATTTTGTGTAAGAGCTACAATTATGTTCACATTTTCACTGTTTTGATGAGTAAAATTGGTGCATATTACCGTATTTTTCGGACTATAAGGCGCACCGTATTATAAGGTGCAGTATCGATAATGTTGAATTCTCTCGTCTATTTTCAGTTCAATCCATTTTATTTCTATAGCACATTTCACAAACAAACAGTTTCCAAAGTGCTGCACAAATACATAATAATAACAATAATAAAAAGATTAAAATAAACTACTAAAATAATAATACTAGGCTTAAATAATAAAAATAAAATAAAAATGAGCAAATATCAGAATGAATAAATAAAAAATACATTAAAAATAAATAAAAATAAGTACAAATAAATTAAAAACACAGAGGACCACACAACTCACACGGTGTTAAAAGCCAGAGAATAAAAGTGAGTCTTAAGACGAGACTCCACTGTATTATGTATTTTCATACATAAGGTGCACGAGATTATAAGGTGCATTAAGTGAAACAAACGGACGACACTTGAGACTGATCCTTAGCCCAGGCGTCCGTGATCCATTGGCAGATCATGACCTAACTCACCCTGGTTCTTCCCAGTCTTGGTGAATGTGGATTATGAATGTGAATGTGGGTGGATCATTTAAGTTTGTTTTCATACGAGGACGACTCAAATATACATTGAGTAATAATGTGTTTAATGCAACTTTGCCACATTTGTTTACATTTACATTACAGAAACAAAACTTAATACCACATTGCTAATTTGCATAAACTATAAGCGCATTCCATCAAGCGGCGCGGCTTCGTAGTTTACCAAAGTCATACTAAAACATTTTGACAGATTTTTGAGCGCTGTGTACCACATAAAATCATTTCGAGGTCTGAAAACAGAAGGCGCACTGTCGATTTTAACTGTGCCTTAGTCTGAAAAATACGGTAACTTTGCACAAACTTAGTGATCTTAGTAGCCTTTTAGTGTCACAGCCATAATTTTGCCTTTGTTTTTCACTGAACAGTATCATATCAATTTGAAATATATCATACTGAATTGTATTGAATCGAATGTGCACTGTATCGGAAAACATATTGTATCGAGGAATGTAGCGTATCGGCAACTTCTTAATGAAACCCAGCCCTAGAGCACAGTAGTACATTTTCTCTAATATAATATAAATATTGGCATCAATGATAAATACTTTGGTGATGTGGCAAACTTTGTGTCGTAGCAGTGAGACAGATAGAAAGTTTTTTTTAAGCCGAGTCATCTACAATCCAGTGTATAATTATAATTTTGATACTTTTGGTTCATTCAGAATTGTAATAATAAATTGCTAATCGAAACCTTCATATTTCAATTCACAAAGACAATTAGTCTTTGTGAATTGAAATATGAAGGTTTCGATTAGCAATTTATTCTTTTATTTTATTCTATTTATTCTCTTTTTGTGAGAGTTTTGAAATGGCCCCAGTCAGAAAACAGCTATAGAAGCATTCCAGCCTTTCAGATGACACCGCTAAACTTTCTCTTTCAACCTTGGCCCTGTGCGACAACATTGTGCGTTGGACTCAGCACGCCGGTTTAACAGTTTTTACATGTACGTGCCTCTGCTTACATTTTATACTTCTTTTCACCGTAATATTACTTTTCAAAACATTACGACCTTTCCTTATGCTTTCCTTTCTTCTCCTTTGATCTTAAGAGTGACGCTATGTTTTGAAAGCATGGTATTTTTCCTTGTAACCGTAATTGCTTCTGTTTTTCTTGTAGTTAACGGTGCCACTTCCTTTGCATCGCGGCATTTCAGGAGACGCGCCACAGGAAATCTAGGCTGGGTTTACCATTTTCGTCGTCTCATAAATTTGTTGTAATCACAGCGACACTATTACGAGTCGCTGTTATGTCACCGGAGCGTTCCTTCAGGAGCAGCTTACTAATGAACTACCTCTCTCTCTTTATTTCTCTCTCCCTCCGTCTGTCTCCGCACCGCTTCCCCCTAAACTCACACACATACGTCCCTGTTCTAATAAAAGATTTCCCCCCCCTCCCCGTACGGAGCATCCCAACCCCACGGAGCCCTCTGTGTTATTGAATTGTTTTCCCCTCTACCGGAGATGAAATTAATGTTCTGTTCTTGTACAAAGAGAATATATTAAAAACACATCTACATATTCGCGTGTACGACTGAAGGCAGGGTTCCACTAGAGTGCAAATCAATATGGCATGCTTTTAGATACGGTCAATTGTAAAAAAACAAAACAAAAAAAAAGTTACATTATTCACATTATTCATGCACAGAGACATTATTTAAAGTACCCCTCCCCATGTGGTCCTGCCTATACTGCATGTATAAGCAGGCAAAAGAGGAACAAGCAGCTTTGCATTCATATAGTGGACTGACTGTATACAATTGGAATACTAACATTTTTTTTCTTTCTTGGAACAGAGAAGTGATAAGCTGGCTGATTGATGTAACATTTGATATATTTAAGATGGAAAAGCTAAAATTTAAAGAGATAGATTTTATTGTATTTGGAGCAAATGGATTAAGTATGTCACCCCAGTCAGAACAGATTTCTCTTAACTTCTCCATTTTGGTGAAGATTTGTTCTATTTTATTTTACACTACATAACACAATATTTTGAATGTATTTTTGTTCCTGTAGGCTCCCCTGTTCTTGTAAATACCGTATTTTCCGGGCTATTAGTCGCTCTAGATTATAAGGCGCACTGTCATTAAATTGTCTATTTTCTAACCTTTATCACAAATAAACCACACTGGACTTTAAAGGAAACACAACAGTGTGATGGGTGAGTGGTTTTGTTTGTTTGGCGTGTTCACGGTGACTCTGGGCTTTGTTCAGTTGTGGCGTGTAGGGAGGGTGCTGTCTGGGACCAACGGATTGTCGGCGTGTTCACAGTGACTCAGTTGTTCAATTGTGTCTAGAAGTGGCACATTGCACTCGCTTTTTCAGTTCGTTCCTCGTCGCGTGGAGTGATGAGTGTGTCTGTGGGTGTTTTTCGCTGCGTGGTCGCTGTCTGCTCCGTGTGTGTTTGCGTGTTTTGCAGGTGGTGCGGCTTTGTAGTTTACTGAAGTCATGCTGGGACAGTGGATTTGTGTATAGGGCGCTCTGGATTGTGGGGCACGCGGTCATTTTTTGATGGGGTTAGAGGCTTAAGAGTGCACCTAATTGCCCGGAAAATACGGTAGTTTCTTTTTTGTTATATACCAGAAACTGGTATGCCAAACCGTCATTCGAGGAATCTGGGTTTCCAAACTTGTTCTCCTTATGGACTTCTTGGGGCTTCACAAGAATTTTTCACAAACTTGCTTGACCTTCTCTTTTGACATTGATGATGGTACCAGATGCTTTAGCACTGCATGAGCAGCCAAACTCTTTACATTTTTGGTATCAAGTCCAAATTTGTTGGCCAGTTGGTGAAGTTTTTCTAAATTTTGCATTGAAGGCTGCACAATCTTGGGTGAGCGAGCAGATTCCAAGAACCAAAATTACTTCTTTTTGGTAGTGAACAGCATGGTTCAACCTGAAAACACAACAAAAATAAAACAAGATATAAAAAATCTTGATCTTTTTCTATACATTTTTATTTTTTTTATTTTAGGTTATTTCAACAAGAACTGCCAAAATGATTGACCTGTGAAATGATGTCAGTTTTTTTGGGACACTCATTAACACTAATGGTTACTTTAAAACATTTCATCAGTGGATTTCATTTCAATCATAATTATTAATTGCAAACAGAGATCATCACTTTATGCACAATAACTTAGTTTTCTTTTTCATTCATACATATTGCCCTGGATTTTATGTATTTTTAAAATGCCATCATTGTACTTGATCCTTGTCAAGACGAGGCTCTCCCACCAGTAGCTCTCTCACCAAGGGATTTCTAAATTACACTTTCTGTGCTGAATAACTAAAATTTGATTAATTAAATGCCTTCTACCATTGTTCATTTATCATTTTGGTGCTAACTTTGTGCACACATAAATGGATAATGGTTTGTTTATAGGCATCCAACTGTAGCTCATCTAAGGCTTGCCATGGCTCTTTTATATAATACATTTCTTGTGACCGCTAAGACTAGTAGCTCTCTGGCATTTTCGTTTGATAAGGTAGCTCACCGGAGGAAAAAGGTTGGAGACACCCGCCTTAAATGAACTCCTTTCACAGTAATGCTTTGTTCCATAACCTCGGTTCTGAATCTGAGTTTTTAAACAAATAGGTTCCCTTTAAATTGTGGTGACCTGTTTTCATTTCAAACAGTCTTTGAATATTTACAGGTAATAGATTTTCCTCACAATGCAGTGTGAACTATTGTACAACTATTCTTTTCATCCCTGGACATTTTAGCCTGACAGACTAAACTATGACAGACTGCTCAGTGTTGAAATCTGTATCATTTTGATCGGTGAGGTGGTGAAGTTCTTTCTGATGTAGCTGACAACCGTGGCCTTTGCGCACTACAATACAGGCCCTCCCATACCAAACAGCTCTGTAGTACTCATTCTCCATTCTCTCCGTTTGCCTCCTCTACAGGTGGGCTGTCCGGACATCCCGCCTTAGCCCTGCCAGGAGAGATCCCGGGAGACTCCTCCGTGTGTCCCTACTGCTACTACAACAAACTCGAAGACGGCGAGCACGAACACCCGGAAAACACCACCCACGGCAACCCCACCAGCTACCACGGCAGCAGCCCCCCGTGCCACTGCGCCCCTGTCGTCGACCCCGTCCCCGCCGCGCCCAAGCCGAAGAGACGCTTCCTGCTCCCCCGCTGCTGGACCCGGCTGCGCACCAAACTGGAGCTCATCGTGGCCAGCCGCTACTTCAACCGCGGGATCATGATCGCCATCCTCATCAACACATTGTCCATGGGCATCGAGTACCACGAACAGGTAATGCCACGACCAACGCTAGAGTTTGTTTTTTGTCCACAAATGTTTTTATTGAGATTTTACATATTGAAACATAAAATGACATTACACAAAAAGAAAAACCTCCCCCCACCCTAAAACACACAGTTCTCTCAATCTGAATTATGATTTGTGTGTCAAAATTCTTGTCAATGTGCAAAAAGGGCAACCAAATGTCTTTAAAGTCCTCAAGTTTTCCTTTAGATGTGTAGCTCGACTAGCCTGTTTCATCAGCCGGTTTCACTTTGTTTCACTTTGTAGAAACTGTCTGACCTTGCAGTGTTAGAATTTTTTCGCTCGACAGTAGGCAGGTACTCCATCATTTAACCAATCGCTGCTATTTTGTCGTGACGCATGTAATGCACCAAATCCCGAAGGAAGAAGGACAATAACGTCTTTCCACTTGATATAATTCACCAAACATTCTCTTTGTTTGGACTTTAAATCCTCGATCTCGGGAATCGTTGCCAACAGAATGTCTGTCTTCGTCTACATCCGTCTCGACCGCTTTGTTTACTGTTGTGCTGTTCCACTAAAGGGACCCAGACAGGCGCGACGAGTTTGCCATCATGGCTTCACAGATCACAGCTGATTGGTCGGTGTGTGGTCTACAAATTCTGGGGTTCTTGCAAACCGTCTAGTGCACAGGTGTCAAACATAAGGCCCGGGGGCCAGATCCGGCCCTCCAAGACCTTTAATGTGGCCCTTGGGTGATTTTCTACTAAAATATTTTAATTATATTTTCTATTAAAATATTTGTAATTTTCTGTTGCGCTGAGCAGAGCAGCGTCTCCAGCGTCTCTGTACGTGGCCCCTCCCACCAGAGCAGCACAAATGAAGACTTGTCTCTTTATAAACGCTCTTAAAGGACGATCGTTTTGACTGTTGACCGTGACACCCTCATCAACAAAATGTCACAAATGAGATAAGTGGAGCCGAGTGCAGGATTTTCCAAGAAAAACTGACTTATTCCTGTTTGCAGACAAGTTAATGTTAAAACATTGTGTTGAAATTGAATTTTTCTTCAAGTTGCAGGTTGTTCATAATATTATATTATAATAAGAAAGAGTTCATCAATTAAAAAAGATTTCTGTAATAGATTTGCATTTCTCTGCACAAATATTTGAAGTTATTGTTATTTTTGGGGTTTATATGCCATGAGTTTTCTAATCCGGCCCCTTTGGGATCAAAGTAGGTTGGATACGGCCCCCGGACCAAAATGAGTTTGACACCCCTGATCTCGTGTATTCGATTCCTGACCTATTCGTTGGAGAGAAATAAAATTGAGCGGAGGCACTAGGTGGCACCAGCCTGGCTAGCTGTAATTTGCTTTTCCCTAACTTCGGGAAGGAGTGAATCGACTGTCTTCGTGTGTGATTTTTGAAGCTGCTGCGCTCCTCTTGTATGTGGACAGTGTGATGCTGAGCTGCTCCGTCAGATCATAACCACCAAACATCACTAACGCCACAGTAACAGCCAATAAAACAGAGCGTCAGGAGCAGAGGAGTGACGGACACAAACTCAAGAAATAGCGAAAATAACCTCCCGTAAGTTGTAAATTTTAACCTGCACCATCTCATTCACATTATGCATAGAATTTGTCCTCTGCAAATAATGACATCCAGTCCTCAAAACTGCGCTGTTGATCCAGTTTGAAGAGTTTTTTAAAAGTAAAAAGGCGAGAGTAGTTCCTCACGTGTGTCTGTTTACATCCACACAGTACACGAATCGAGGTGAAGCTGCAGATTAGCGATAGTTATTGTACTTCAGTGTACTTTATTTGTGCATTAAAAATATCTGTATCTGAAGTTTTGCACCACATTTCACAAATAACACAGTTTTGACTTGTACCTAAACTAGAAGTGCAGACCTCTGATCACTTAAGAGTCTCAAAGCGAGTCATGTTACTGTAGACAGGAAACAATTCAACTTTATATCCTGTGGTCCGTAGACAAATCCCACTTCAGTCTTTGTGATCTGAGATTTTAAGTCTCATAAGATTCTCCTCGTGTCTGTGGTGTGCACTTTCTATCTCACATTTAAAAATGGTTTAAGACAGAAAAATCCTGTAGTGTGTGGCAGCCTTTAAATGGGCCTTTCAGAGTGAACCAAAGGGTCGTATGTGACCCCGGAGCTGAACAATGCCCAGGTCTGATTTAACTCATTGTGGCTGGCTGCGACTTTAACCAGGGGATCATGATTGTCCACCTCATCAACACACTGTCCACGGGCCTCGAGGACCACAAGCAGGTATCGCCATGGCCAACGCTCGCCTCCGTTCCTGATTGGATGGAGTTTGATTGAAAATGGATGCACTAATCACAGCTAGAAGAAGGAACTGCGCTGTTAGCATGCTGGTGGTAGTTAACATTAAAGTGATGGCAAAACCCCGCTCTTGCCTCTGAACGCTGTGAAAAGTACTTATAAACTCATGGACATACATAATTAGGATGCTTCCAGTACATAAGGTAAGTGCAGAATAATTTTGGACTGCACTGCAAACTGTTTTAAATGCCTACTTCTGTTAAATCAGTAAAAATCAGGTACAGTTAGGGGTGTGCAAAAATATTGAAATATCGCTATATTGTATTGTTTAATTTGATGATACAGTGTCAATATCGTTTGCGGCTGTATCGATATATCACCAAGAGTATTTTATATTACAGCTACAAGTGTGTTGACATTTTCACACAGGGCAGCCGCGGGGTCTTAAAAGTCTTAAAAAGGTCTTAAATTTCATGTTCCTAAATTAAGGCCTTAAAGAGTCTTAAATTATGTTTTCCAAGTCAGATTTTTGTCTCAGAAGGTATTAAATTTAATTAGCCTATTTAGATTAGCCTATATAACAACTTGAAATCACATAATGCGAATGAACGGCTAATTTGGAGTGTGTACAAACAATACTTTGGTTTCTGGCGCCGGCAGAAATGAGTAAACGATCAGTAACATACAGTGGAGGATGACGTTGGATGGATCATGGGGAAGTGTAGGTTTAATCCACAGTGGCTCTTTTGGATTTTCTAGTACCGTAGTTGGTTGGTCATTATTGGATCTTAATTTTCATTTAAGTGGTCTTAAAAAGGGGTAAAAAAAGTCTTAAATTTGGGGTAGTAAAACCTGGGGAGACCCTATCATAGTTTTGATGAGTAAAATGGGCATTTTTCACTTTAACTTTGCACAAACTTACAGTAGTGGACTTGGTAGACTTTTAGCCCCATCTACACTAGTATGTATTTGAGGCGTTTTCGTTAATCCAATGGAAAACGGCTCCAGACAGAACAATTTGGTGCCACCAGTTCCCACAAATTCATCTTAGTACGGATCTGATCTTGCACAGTGTGAACGCCTGAAAATGCTGATACGCTGACGTAGGAGCTCTAGTTGCATCCTTATTGGACCACGCCACCGTGACTTGCGCCTTCCTGATTCTCTGGGTTTGTGACATTGTTTATGTGACGCTATTGCGGAAAATAGTTTAAACAAACCAAAGATAAACGGGAAACAGCGGAGCTAGAAATAGAAAGACTGTTTTCACACTTGCCATCTCCCTCGGCTTGAAATCGTCTGCTGCAACTACAGACATGGTGCTCCACTTCCTTGTTTTTACCACATAACGTTGCGACGACATGACTCCAGCCTAGTCATGTGACTAGCCTTTCAGGCAGTTTTGCGTTACTGTAGATAGGAAAGGCTTTGATTACGGACACAGAAACAACGTGTCTGGACACAGATCATTTCTTATGCAGTGGTACAGAGATTTGTTTCAGTGTAAATGAAACCTTAGTATCACAGTCATGATTTAGCCTTTGTTTTTCACTGAACAGTACTGAATCAGTTTGAAATATATTGAATTGTATTGAATCAAAAGTATATTGTATCAAAAAATGTATCGTATCTTGGCCTATGTATCATGGTATGTATTGTACTAACAACTTGATACCCAGCCGTACAGTGCATTAAGTTTTTATTTTGACCCAGTTTAACTAGTAAATGAAGCCATGTAAATTTTTTTACCTAAATTGAACTGAAAGCTGTGTGCCAAACTGGAGCTCATCGTGACTATGCTCTACTTCAGCAGCAGGATCATGATTGCCATCCTCATTAACACACTGTCTGTGGGCATCGAGTACCGCGAGCAGGTATCGCCCCGGCTAACACTCGCCTCCGTCCAAGATTGAATGGGGCTATAGAGTTTGATTGAAAATGGATGCGCTAATCACGGCCAAGAGTCAATAAAACGAAGGCTCCAATCAACACGTCGCGTGGCAGGCATATGGGATCAGAATGTGTATGTGTGTGTGTGAGAGAGAGAGAGGAGATGGAGAAACTCGTAAGACCTGAAGTGTTAATTAAAGCGTGACCCGGGGACAGGAGAGAGAGGAGAGTGAGAAGAGCGAGGGAAAGAGGGAGGCAGGAGGAGGGCACAGCTGACAGTTGGATTGGACAGACGTTTCAGTATAGACACATCATAAGCATTTTTAAACCATTTCCTAGTACATGAGCTAGGTTTTGGTTGCTTTTACTCAAGTTGGCCAATTTTAAGTCATTATTTAATTGTGATTTTTCAGATAAGTATATCTATGAGATTTTTAGGTTTAGGTTTAACTCAGTGATACTCACTATTTTATTTTCAAGAGCCACACTGAAAGAGCATCATCAAGAGGAGAGCCACTTATACCTAACACACACCAACATACCAAGTCACCTTTGCAAATGTGCATTTCTACAGATAAACTGGATCTTCCACAAAAAAGAAACACAGACAATACATTTTCAATTAAAACCATATTTTCCTTAATACTGGGATGAGCAGAAGCTACGTGCATGTCCTTCACTTTCTTCATAGATAGTACATTTATATTGTAAATTTTCTTAATCGATCATTGGGAAAATTAACAATCGATTTTTGATTAATGATTAACGTTTTTATATGCAAATTATCACCATTATTATTACCATTACTAATCTGTATAAATAGACTCAACTTTACAATATAACACCATAACCATAACCATTTACAGAAACTAAACTTAAAACCACATGGCTCATGACTTGCATAAACTATAAACCTGAATAAAACAAAACACAAACTGCTCTTTCCTTGTGTTAGATGCATTCAGCTTATGTCAGACTGAAGGACACAACTCAGTGGAATATGAGTGTTCTTTCTGTGACAGAAGGGTGTGTTGTTCATGGTGAGTGTGTTCTGTGTGTGTGTCGCGTTGGAGATGGTTCATGTTTTCAGAGATCGGACATGTGCAGGTTTAGTGCAGCTCTTTATTTAACACTCATTTCACTCACTTCATTTATGTTGGTCGCTTCATTTATGTTGGTCGCTTCATTTATGTTGGTCGCTTCATTTATGGTGGTCGCTTCATTTATGTTGGTCACTTCATTTATGTTGGTCACTTCATTTATGTTGGTCACTTTATTTCGATGATGTTAATCAAGAGCATGGACTACTAAAATGAGCACTAAAATACAGCTCAGGCAGTGGGTCAGGTACAATATTTTCAATTTTTTTTTTGCGGTCGGAGTTGTGATTGGGTTAGTTGAGAGCGTCGGTCGGGTTCGGGTCGTTTATACATGGACCTGCGTGTCACTGGTTACTGATGTCACGGTGCCCCCTTAGGAAACACCATTAATGAAGCCTTGATTTATACTTAGTGTAATGCAGGTGTTTGTGTTGCAGTGTTCACTATATGTTTATCTGCACGGTTGAAAAAATATACTAGCTGTGTTACTATTTTTGGTATAAGCTTGCGAGGCACCAATTAAAGCTTGGCGAGCCACATGTGGCTTGCGAGCCAATCATTGAATATCCCTGGTTTAAACACATCCAGGAGCATTAAAGACCTATTGTGCTTGTGTCTGCTATATAGTTATAATCTATGACACCCATGGATCATTATGGCTGTGTTCAGACTGCAGCCTGAAGTGACCCAAATCCAATTTTTTGGCCTCTATGTGACCTGTATCTGATCTTTTAATGACTGAACAACAGATCTGATTTTTTTCAAATGCGACTCAGGCCACTTTGAAATGTGCTCCTAAAACCGATACATATCCGATCTTTTGACATGTGACTTCAGTCTGAATGGTCAAAGCGCATGAATCCGACCTACACATTATCAACAAGACACAAACGTCACTATTCTGCACTGAAGTAGGCGAAAATTGTTAATGAACTCCATGTCACTGAAGTGAAGCACATCACCACTCACCACTCTTGACTACGTCTCCACATCCACACGTTCCTTTCAACGGACGTCGCTGCCACTGCTCCACAAAACACCACGACCAAAAACCTCGTCCTTCTCCTTCTCAATCTCCTCTTTAAAACAAGTAAGTTGTTCATGTTCTGGCTCCAGTACGAGAGGAACTTTAAAATCTCCAGGTGCTCAATGCTGCGTCCATGTTTGGACAACTTCCGTAAACACAGAGCACGCTCGCTGCGGTTGACGTCGTCGTGTCTCCAGTGCACATGCGGGACACTTTTGGGCCATTTAATGTTCACACTGGAGTCACATACAAGTCACATTTAATTGGAAATGTGAACGACCTCGCAAAAACATTGGATTTCACAAAAAAATCGGAATTGAGCGTTAAGCCCTGCAGTCTGAACGTAGCCTAAGTTATAATATACACAATTTAAATCATAATATTGAGCTACTGGTCTGCTGTAACCATTGGGAGAAGACTAAAATATGAACAAGACTATGTAGATTTGCAATTTTAATATTTTAAATGTGTCCAGAACTGTCAAAAATACTGAAATATGAACTGTAATACAATAATTACATTACAGAACATGTTGTACAGACCTTTTTTATTGTTTGTGGAGAAAATTATGGTACTTCAAAAGTGTAAATGACCTATATGTAATTGCAGTGGTCATTGTTTGCTAATTGTGTCCTGCCCTACTCTATTTATACCTCCCCCTCTGTGTGTTGTTCCACTGTATTCTGAAGTGGTGGAACAATTGTAATACTTATGGTTATTGAAAATTGCCCTTTTGATAGATGGGACTAAAACAGCAAGATCGTATTTAATCTATAGCTACTCTGAAAATAGTAACCTTTGTACAACAGCGGCCAATTACAGGGATGTGAGAGAAGGTCATTATCAATTTGTTGTCTTGAATTTATAGAATTTTCAAAGGGCACATTTTGCTGCAAAGCTGAAGTGCGTCAAACAAATGACAGGAACTAAAACGAAGAATTTTAAAGGGTTCAGATAGTCATTTACAGATAAACTAATTGTATGCATTACTTAGTTAACTCTTTCCCCCTTGGACGCCTACTAGGAACAACCCATGCATATATGACTAGGGCTGCCCATAGAACATAACTGCATAAAAGAAAACAGACTTCCACAAGTGATTATAAATGATTTTCACACTCATGAACTTAATTGAAACACAGACATATTTGTATCTCTGGAAACCTTAGACTCTGAACTCTTCATTTCTGGATGTTTAAATGTGATTGAACTCATTTACAGGTTTATAACAGCTCACTGAAAATGAGAGTTTACAAAAAACTACATTCAGCATCTGATATCTGCATGTTCTGAGTACTGTATTCATAAAAAAATAAAAAATATATAATTGTCAAAGTATTTAAACAGATTTCATATCACCAGACACAGTACAGCCAAGTGTACACCAGTTTTTACCTCTTGTACACCTGTGTGGACCTAATTAGTTTTTTCCATTTAACTTATTCAACTCATTTAGCTTATTCAAGTCATTTAACTTAATATAATAATATAATAATAAAACTTCCCCGTCAGCGGGTGTTCAGTATTTTTATCTTGGTTACTTTCTTATGTGCAGAGCTCCACATGAGCGTTTGTTTCTGTAACAATTCTGTCATACATCGCATCTGGGAAAAAAAGACTGAAATATTTCAAAGGACTCGCCTGGTGCAGATTTTGGGGCAATTTTGGAACATAATTGAGTATAAAGTCCGCGATAGTTTGTTCGGATATCGCAGGGCTTCATACAGACACATCGCCGGCATTCTCAGCTTCGTAAGTTTCACTCTCTGAAAGTCCGTCTCTGTCGCTGTTTTCCACTTTATAATCAACTTCATCATCACTTTGAAATCTATAAAAGTCACTTTCTCTAAACTTATCCATAAAATACGTCCGCTCCTCATTGTTTCTACAACTGTGCGCCGCAATGCCGCAATCTTTCCATTGCTCATGTTTCGTGTTGTGTTTTTTTCCGGAAGCTACAATCATCACTACTTCGGTTAACTTCGGAAAAAATCGGCAAAAACACATCCTTGAATCCTTTTGGTCAGTCTAGTCTGGGTTGTAGTGGCCCCCACCTATCACAGTCTCTGTTTACATGTGAAAAACCGAGCCGTGTCTAATGGTCGTCAAATCACGTCTTTAGTGATACAGCGGAGGAGTCAAAACACGTCATTAAGGAAACAAGGGGGTCGTCAAATGTCGTCTTCATGGGGGAAAGAGTTAAGGTGACCAGATTTTCAGAATTCAAAACTGAAACAGACCTGGGTTGGGATGGTTGGTATAAATAAGAAGTGAAAAGAGCATGTAACATTGTCCATTCTTGACTTACTTGTGTGTCAGGCATAATTTGAGGGACTGTTGTTGCATTTTTTTTTGTCTTATGGTCATTTTCACGCATGGTTTCTTTATTTTAGCTAAACAAATGACAGTATATTCCTCAAATTGGGATCAAATTGGTCAGAAATGGGGACTACTGGGACATTTTGGATAAATCTGCTGCGACAGGGGACACAGGGCTCAAAACTGGGACTGTCCCGGGTAAATATGGACGACGTATGCACACATTAACAAACACAGACAAAAATAATTAAGATTGTCTGAAAATTCAAGGAGTAAATACAAACAGCCTGAGCGATTACCTGAAAAACTCCATGGAATGTTGATGACATCAGCTGCAAAGTACCAACTGTCATGTTTAGAGCAGAAGTAGGACCCAGAATGCAAGACTGTAGTTCCGAAGTTGTTTAATAAAGTTGTTTAATAAAGCACAGAATGACTAAACACAAAACTCCAAACTGATAATGACAAATGAACCAAGAAAGGGCAAAATAGAACACGGTATATATGCACACAAATAAATGAGACAGAGGTGAGACACATTAGGATGAGGCAGACAATCAATGCAACAGGAAGTAACACTCAAAGCACAAACACAGCTAGAGAAATACAAAATAAAACCGGGTCAACAATAATAAAATAATTCAATGAAAATTAACACTATGACACCTATTAATTGCACAATATATCACAAAAATAAAGTTATTGCAAGAAAATAATTATAACACCATTCTCTCCATTTTACAAAAGTGTAGAGTTTAAAGTAAAATGGACAAAAAGGCAGATTTCATTCATGATTTTCCTTATTAAGTCCTACAAAAAACTGCTCAAAACACACAAAACTATGATTATTATTACATTAGACTTGGGTTGGTCTTGGTCTCTTAAAGGCCCTTTATCCAATTTCTTCCTGTCTATTTGAATAAACTTTGTCTTGCCCCAGTAACTATGTATTGTAGTAGTATTGTATAGTAGCTCTTGAGGTCAACATAAGTACGTCTGCATCTAATCATAAAGCGTTTGCATCTTTTTCTCATTATGCAGCTCTAGTATTAGTGTGTGTATGTATTCTGAGCTAAATTTATACTACATGCACCAGAGATGATTAAAAGCAGTTGTGTTGTTACGATGGTTGTGCAAAAATATTGAAATTTGATGATACTACTAATACTAACATTAATATCGTTTGCTGCTGTATCAATGTATCGAGTATTTTTAGGTATATTTTACTAAATCATTTTGTGTAAGAGCTACAGTTGTGTTTGACATTTTCACTATTTTGAGTAAAATGGGTGTTTTTCATATTAACTTTGCACAAACTTAGTGGACTTTGGCTGCGTTCAGACCGCAGGGCTTAATGCTCAATTTGGATTTTTTTGTGAAATCCGATTTATTTGCGAGGTCGTTCAATTTCCATTAAAATGTGACTTGTATGTGATCTCCAGTGTGAACTTTAATCTCCCCAAAAGTGTCCCGCATGTGCATTGGAGGACACGACATTGTCAGACGCAGTGGGCATGCTCAGTGTTTACGGAAGTCGCCTAAATATGGACGCGGCATTGAGCACCTGAAGATTTTAAAGTTGCTGTTGTACTGGAGTCAGAACATCTACTGCTTATTTGTTTTAAGAAGGAGATTGAGAAGGAGAAAGAAGAGGTTTTTGGTCATGGCGTTTTGTGGGGCAGTGGCAGCAACGTCCATAGAAAGGAACATGTGGGTCTAGAGTCGCAGCCAAGAATGATGAGATTGCAATATGTTTTCCTGCATCATTCACACAGAGTTCAGACACAATATTTTTATGACGAGAAAAACGTTTGTGTACATTTGTGACATGTAGGTGGGATGAATTAGCCTGATTCATCAGCCGATTTTACTTCGTTTTACTTTGTGGAAACCGCTTGACCTCGCAGCATTAGGATTCGTTCGCTCTACAGTAGGTGGGTACTTTTTATCATTTAACCAATCGCTGCTATTTGGTCGTGACGTATGTAATGCGCTAACTGGTATATTAAGCTTTTCCTAAATCCCGGAGGAAGAAGGACAATAACGTCTTTCCCCTTAATGAAATTCACCAAACATTCTCTTTGTTCCGGCTTTAAATCCTCGATCTCAACAGTCGTTGACAACACAGAATATAAGGCTCTTCGCTAGTGTATTTTGATTCCTGATCTAGTCGCTGGAGAGAAATGAAGTTGAGTGGAGGCACTAGGTGGCGCCAGCTTGACATGTAGGTGGGATGAATGTGACCTGGCCATTCAGACTAAAGTCACATAAAGTCGGATATGTATTGTTTTTTAGGAGCACATATCCAAGTGGCCTGGGTCACATTTGAAAAAATCGGACCTTCAAATTGTCATTAAAATATCAAATACCGGTCGCATAGGGATGAAAAATCTGATTTGGGTCCCTTGAACGTAGCCTAAGTAGACTTTTAGTATCACACCCATGATTAGCCTTTGTTTTTCACTGAACCTTATCGAATCGATTTGAACTGTATTGCATTGAATTGCATTGAATTGCGTTGAATCGTATTCGAATCGAAAGTGCACTATTTAAAAATGTATTGTATCGTTTGCCTGACAGTGCCATCCCTCCAGTTCTTTATATATTACAGTGTTTTCTGTACTATAGAGCGTGCTCAAAAGCCTCCAACCCCATCAAAAAAGGACTGCGAGCTCCACAATCCAGATCGCCCTATACACGAATCCCCTCGGGTGTCCCAGCACAACTTCAGTAAACTACAAAGCCGCATCACCTGCAGCGCACGCAAACACACACGGAGCAGACAGTGACCATGCAGCGAAAAATCACCTGCAACCACACCCATTGAGGAATGGAACGGAGGAACGAACCGAAAAAGCGAGTGCAAGTGTGCCAACTTCTAGACACAACTGAACAACCGAGTCACTTTGAACACGCCGACAATCCATTGGTCCCAGACAGCACCCTCCCTACACGCCACAACTGAACAAAGCCCAGAGTCACCTGTGAACGCCACAAAACAAAAGTCCCACTCACCCATCCAACTGTTGTGTTTCGTTTAATGTCCGTTGCGGTTTATTTGTGAAAAAAGTTCGAAAATAGACCATTTAATGACAGTGCGTCTTATAACCCAGAGCGCCCTGTAGTGCTGAAAATACAGTACATATATAGGATTAGGATGGCAATTGTATCGTGGCCTATGTATCGAGATATGTATCGTATCGGACAACTTCTTAATGCTCTCGTTGTCCCTATATTCAAATTTCAAACTCGTTTTTGGAAAAGACTCAATAGCGATTCCAATACCACACTGATATTAAAACACTTTGTAGACACTAGTCATTTATTTTCAGTGTTACACAATAGTTTTTTCTTTCGTACTGTATTATCATGTGGTTTTATACGTGTGTAATCCCTCAGTGGTCCAAGTAGATTCCATAGTGATCCATGGGCGTTTACTATTCTATGTGCTCTTATACTTTAGCATCGATTAGTATCAAATTTTCAATACTTTTGGCAACACTAACAGGCAGATTACAAAGCATTTTTATGATATACTTTATGTTATTGAGGGCCGATTTGAAGTAGCTCCTAAATTTCCTCTGCTATAAATCTCAGAGATTAGGCGCTGTTTTGGATATGCCAATGACTGGTTGTGTTATATGACATATCCTTGTTTCATAGGCGTTCCAGACATCTGCTGCCAAGAATGTGACGCATTACACGGCAATACAGTAAATAAGTGATGTGTGCGGTGAGAGAGTGGCTAAACACTGGTACAGTAAATGGCTCATGTTTAATTGAAGCTTTTCCGTACATTTATCATTGGAACTCACTACAGAACATTCATTATACTGATGTGTCATATCTGGAGGATCTGCCTGGGAACACACACACCGTCCACTGAAACGGAAAGCTAAGCGATAAGGAAGGTCATCCAGATGATTACATGAGAATATATAGGCATGTGAAATGGAATGGGTTGAGCATGTTGCTTACAGAGGGGTTATTTCCAGGCTGACCAGAATTTTGAAATAAAAAACTGGAATATCCCCGGGTTTTTGTTTTTTTTTTTGTTCTTTTTTTGGTGGTTGGTAATGATAAAATAGTGAAACGAATGCATAATTAAAGAAAATTGTTATGCAGAAACCATTCATGAGGAACATGTGAGTCAGTACAGTCATATTTTCTTTGTGTTTTGATTATTTTTAAGCAGCTTTTCTGTATTTTAATGAAACAAATGACAATTTATGCCTCTTTTTACTGTTGGCAGGGATCAGATTGGTCAAAAATAAGAACACCTGGGATATTTCTTGGATGAAACTGGGATAAATTACTGTTTTTGGATAAATCTGCTGGGACAGGAGACACAGGGCTCAAAATTCAGACTGTCCCGGGTAATTTGGTACATCTGGTCACCGTAGTTATTACACTTCTCATTAACTGTTAACGCATCACATATTTAGATCACCGTGTTACCTTTTATTGTGTGGAAAATGGTACATTGTAGTTATCAAAAACAACATATTAACATGTTTAATAAGTTTAAGTTTTGCTTTTGACTCCCCTCCTTTTGCTCCTTTTGTTTGTTAAGTTGTAGTGCAGTGTTTTGTAGTGTAGTGTTTTGTATCATGCTTTTGTGGATTTGTAGAAAATTATCGTGCTGAAGAATGGGTGACATAGAAAGAGACATAAGAAGAGTTTGAATAGAGCCTGGGCGAGATGGCAGAAATGACTGAAACATGCATGGATAACATTTAAGAACTCTTCAGGCATATTTTATAACATGGTAGAAAGCTTCAAAAGTAAATTTTGCCATAAACAAGGGGTTTCCAACCTTTTTTCTCCGATGGACTACATTTATAAAACTTTATAAACTGCCAGAGAGCTACTAATTTTTCATAAAACATAAACCATTATCCATTTTATAAAACATAAACCATTATCCATTTATTAAAGGGACAGTCTAGAATTTTGGACACCAGACTGTCCATGTCAATGTCTGTGTTTATAGAATAATGTTTGAAATAAAACTAACCTTGCGTCGCATGAATCGTTGCATATTGAGGGACAATTTTCTCAAGTGCAGGGAATTTTACTTTGGCAGTAAGATAGGTGCTAGGTGATATCAGTCCGCAGCTTTCTATCAGGAAGTACAACTCGCTGCTGCTGCTCAGACATAAATCCTTCAAATACAAATCGACACAGACATTTCACATGGACAGTCTTGTGTAATAATAGATTTGTTTCAGGTGTTTTGTGGAGTGGGGATAAGACTGTTTTTAGTGGCAGGAGAACTATGGCCATTGACATGCACTAGCCTAGCACCAGCGACCTCTGCAAATACAAGGACTGGATGGAATATTTCAAAAAGTTTCTCCACACGTCTCCAACACTCTGGCTCACTAGGAAATGAGGTCCTTTGTCCAAAATTCCAAACTGTACCATTAATTCACAGAGTTAGGCATCAAAATGATATATTTACAGCAGTAATGAGTCAAATTTGAGTTATTCAGCACAATAATATAATTCAGATATCCTTTGGTGAGCTACTCTGAAGGGTGTGGAGAGCTACTGGTTGGAGACCACTGCCAGAGACTGTATAAAGAAGTGGACTTAAGGGAGTGTCACCCATAACATTCAGCTCCACTCAAATGAAGATCACGATGCTAGAAGTTCATTTGGATATAAGGAAAGTGTGACAGACAGCCAAAGAACCCAAGAGCAGACACAGGTCAATGGGGAATCGATAGATATTTCTTACAGAAATACTTCCAGGAATTAAACAGATCAGAACAGGACGGAGCAGGACACTGGAGCAGGTCGGAGAAGGAGACTGAGGCAGGTCGGAGTAGGAAGCTGGAGCAGGTCGGAGTAGGAGACTTCGTAGCGAGGCAGGTCGGAGTAGGAGGCGAGAGCAGGTCGGAGTAGGAGGCGAGAGCAGGTCGGAGTAGGAGGCGGAGACAGGTCGGAGTAGGAGGCGGGAGTAGGTCGGAGCAGGAAACTGAGGCAGGTCGGAGTAGGAAGCTGGAGCATGTCAGAGTAGGAGGCTGGAGCAGGTCGGAGGAGGAGGCTGGAGCAGGTCAGAGCAGAAGACTGAAGCAGGTCGGAATAGGAAGCTGGAGCAGGTCGAAGTAGGAGACTGAGGCAGGTCGGAGTAGGAGACTGAGGCAGGTCGGAGTAGGAAGTTGGAGCACTCCTGAAACTCCACTCCAGATGAGGTCAGAGGTGCTTGAGGGGCTGTGACAGAATGAGAATTTATTTACTTACAAAATCGCAAAATAAAAACATATACAATCTATGGATGTTGCATAAAGCCGCCTGTTTAACACAACACTTCAGTTCAGTCCTGTTTATATGCGTATATTATGAAGTAGGTAGCAATTTATTTGGCATTGAATTGTAAATTGTGTAGGAGAGCTGAGCTGAGCTGGAGTTATCTCTGTGAAAAGGGGTGATGATTATGGATAGAGTGATAAAATGCTATAGGTTATGTTCATGATAGAGTCATTATTTATATAAATCTATGGATGATTTACTTCTTTAGAATGAAATGTTCCAACAGAAAATCCATAAGTGCTGAACCTCTTCATTTGTAGTGAGAGATGAACGACTGTGCCATGTTATTTTGCAGTACTTTAAAGTGACATCGATAACACCATTGTGATTGAGTGCTACTTTTCACAAATTCGTAATCTTAGTCTTGATCTACAGGCAGCATATAATGTTGGGATGTTAGATGAAGCCTACTACTTTTTTTTTTTTCTTTTTTTGGAGATGTCATTGCTTTTGTTTGAATGTTCTACAGTATGACATTAAATGTATCTATCTCCAACACAAGCAGGTGACAGGTTACAGGTTAGATCTGTGGAGAGGTGACCTTGCTCACAATAACAATGTATGTTTCTGTTATAATAATGAAAGGTCCTATAGAGTATTATGTCCCAAAGACTGGGTTGCGACCCTCAGGTGAGTCACAAGAGATTTTTTGGGGGGGTCGCCTTGTCACGATCTGCATGTAGGTCTGTGATATACAGTTCTGATCTGTGATCTCATCTTCATACTGGATCAGCATTTTGTCAGAATATCCTGTCCTCAGTAGGGCCAGTGTTTCTCTGCTTATTCCTTTCACTACTACATATATGTGTGAACTGGGATTTTCTGTGCTCACCAAAATGAAGCTAAAGCACGGAAACAGACTGCGCCTGATCTGCTGTTGCGCTCTCCTCCTGCACCCGGACTGAAAGAAGCTACAAAAACACACACAGCCCCAACTGTCTCATTAGAAATGTCGAAATGTTAAGACATGTTTTGTATAATTTCTAATCTTTTTGTAATTATTTTACTGACTATTTTGTTCCAGTATTGTTGGTTCAATTGAATGCTGAAAAGAAAAAGAAATGTTCTACATTTAATGTCCAAATAGGTGACTTCTGGATCCTTTTATTGCTGTTTTTCATTGTTAAAACTTGAGTAAAACTAATTGTTCAGAGACATGATCACTCAGTCAATAATAAAATGTCCTCATTAATGTTCAATAATGCTCAAATTCTACCTTATGAATAATGTCTATTGACTTGGGTCGTGAAGGTTTGTGACTTTTAAAATATGGGTCCCCAGAAAAAAAGTTTGGGGAACACTGCTATAGAGGGATGATCAGAATACGTCACTTGCTGCTCTACTGCACATGTCGCCTGCAGAAAGAGCTGATGTCATATCTTGTATCATGCCAGTATCTTGTAGAATCCCAGGCTCTTCCAGGAGGCTAGGCTGGGTGTGTCCATCAGGTATGAATGGATGTCCTGTGTCCTGTCGATTTGAGCTCCCCGCCAATTTGAGTTACCTAGCGCTACTGCACATGCATATGACCCCCAAACGCTGTTCCAGTTTAAATGCTGTCGATTTGAGCTCCCGAGGCAGAACTGGAGTAACAAGTCACATTTTAACAGTGTATTGGTTTTATTGTATGTTTGGATCAATTAAACAACAACATGTGTGTGTTAGATTTGTGGCAGAATATCTACGTTAAATGATTCAGTAGTTTAGAATTAATATTTGATTTTATCATTATCATTTTCATTTCATCGTATTTTATTTTGTTTCCGTGTGTAGAAAATGTTATAACTTTGTTTAGAAAGGTGCTGTATAAATAAAATATCACTATATTATAAAATGAAATTCACACTGTAGCCGATGATATTTATTTAATATAAAGATTTTAGTGTTTCCAGTCATTTCTTTCTCTTATGTAGTGGGAGCTTTATTTGATAGAAGATATGAGCCTGTGGAAATGTGTGAATAATGGTGATTCTACAGTGGGAGCATTATTCGATGGCTGAATTGTCCTGTTGATATGCGCTTCCTTTAGTCGGAGCACTGTTTGAGCAGAATACGACTGTCCAAATGAACTCCGCATATTCATAGAAATGAGTTGAAATTTTACAAAACTAAGATATAAAGTGTGATCACCGTGTACAAACAGCATCAAACTCGCTGTCTCTAATCCAAAGAAATATGTTGTATAACTTGGGAGGTCAGGGTTTGGCTTTATTGGATCTATACAACTGTAAACATAAGGTCTCTTATTTTGACAGGGTGGCAGGAATTGATTCGACATCACTGTCGATTTAGGCTGCTGGGAGCTCATTTCAGCGGTTCAGCCCATTTTCGACCAACACCAACCACTGAAGTTCGGCCCGTTTCCCCACAAATACAGGTGCATTTAGTGCATAGGGGACATTAAGATGTATCCCATTTACAAATGTTAATGAAGCAGCATAACAGTGCAGCTCTATGTTATCTGCACAGACAGCTGGGCTTTCTGCACTCAGGCTGCACATGCATCCACTGTGCTGATAAACAAATTATAAGCCTATATTACACAGAATGGACTCTTGTGAGCTTTAGGCCATGTTATAATACTGTTACCTCATCACAAACAGACCAGGAGTTGTGTTTTGTTTCATTCACACGTTTGAGTCACCCTCTGTCTGCAAACATCACTAAAGCTCAAAATGTTCTGTTCCTCCTTGTGACGTCATGAAGTTGTAGTTTTCAAGTTAACCAGATGATTCTAGTGAAGGTGTATTGGGTTTAAAAACACAGTGGATCACTTTCTGTATTACCACAGATGGAACAGAGTGTTTTCCGTTTGAGAAAAAAACCTCTAAATATGCCTAAATGTGCAGGGTTTGAGTGTTAAACATGTGTGAATAAAACAAAACACTCCAGGTGTGTTTGTGATGAGGAAACATTACATCATAGATCAGAAAATAGCGTAATGAGTCTTTTAAGACATGTCCATGGAGACAATCCGGTTACATAGTGCATCTTTAGGCGGATGTTTCCAGTGCTGCTTTGATACTAGTGATGTGTTGTCGTAGCATGTCTTTAATTTGAGTTAATTGTACTTAATTAGATTTTAAATGCTTTGTTTTCTCTTTCCTTGATGATATAACCACAGATAATCAACAGCCTGAAAGTTGTTGTTGTCAGGACTAGTTGCCGTAAATAAACATGTAACAGCCTGGACGGCCAGTGGGATTATAATGGGGCTATAATTCTCTAAATTGTGTCACAAACTGTGGGCAAAACCATCTGCTGCATCATTATGGGCATTTAAATAACGCAATAATTCATCATGCAAACGAACAAGCTGATGTTTTATCATCACGTCGTAAATGTATGCCGACAACGTGCTAGTTACAGTTAGCATCTAAATTTAGCCTACTGATTATTATGTGAGAAATCTATGGTGTGACTTCAACGTGCGAATGAAAAATGCTCTAACTGATAGGACTGGGTATCTTTAAGAGGTTGCCGATATGATATGTACCTTGATACAAAGGCCACGATACGATACATATCTCCATACAAAGGCCATGGTACAATACATATAACAATACATAGGCTATGATACGATACATATCTCAGTACATAGGCCAGGGTACGATACATATCTCCATACATAGGCCACGATATGATACATATCTCAATAGAGTGAGCTTTCAATTCGATACGATATATTTCAGTATGGTTCAGTTGTAAAAATAAAGGCTAAATCATGTTTGAAAAAGTTAAAAGTTAAACCACTTCTTGTGTAAAGTTCATATGAAACACAAACATTTTAATCATCAAAACAGTGAAAATGTCAAACGAATTTCCTTCCTCTGAACAAGCAACAAAACTGTAGCGCTGTAACCAAATAATTTAGTAAAATATGCCAATAAACACTCTTGGCGATATATATCGATACAGCAGCTCACGATATCTATACTGTATCATCACATTAAACGAAAATGATATATTGATATTTCAGTATTTTTGCAAACCCCTACTCTCTAAAACATTTTATACATTTTTTTTTTCTTCATAAAACCATGTCAGATGTTGGTGCTACGACTGTGAGAAGAATCATAGGCAGTGGTTTTAAATACTGTTTTTTAAAGGGCCCAAATTATGCTATGGTTGTATCTGTGTTCTAATGTTTCCTCATAACAAACACACCTGGAATTGTGTTTTACTTCATTCACACACATTTAAGACACAAACATATTGTGTCTTAAATATCTAGGCTATGTCCTCTCTGACTGAAACCACTCTGTTCCACCTTGTGATGTCATGCGGTAGTTATTGAGTGCTCCTCTGTGTGTTTAAACTCCATACACCTTCACTAGGTTCATTTGGACAATTCTGAAAACTTGAAAAAATACCACTTCATGACATCACAAGGTGGAACAGAGCATTTTGATCTTTGGAGATGTAGAAAGACTAAAGATGCAGGGTCATGCAAACCTGTGTGAATGAAACAAACACAACTCCAGTTATGTGTTTGAGGTGGTAACAACATTATAACATGGCTTAAAGATTACAAGAGTCCATTTTGCGTAATATACTTATTTAATTTTTTTATTTTTTTATTTGATGTCAATGACTAGTATGGAACCTACCTGGAACACTGAGGGATTGCACAGATATAAGACCACATGGTAATGTAAAGGGAAGTACTATGATGTAATGTATTGTTGTGGTATCGGAATATGTATTGAGTATCAAGTCTATCCTTTAGTACTGAAATTGAAATTTTAGTTTTGTGAAAACACAGCACAGATCAAATCCAAAGGAACTACTTTTGTTATATCCTTATTCTTACTTCTTATTTATATCAATATATCGTATTTTTGGTATATTTTGTTAAATTATTTTGTTCTAGCTACAGTTTTGTTGCTTGTTCAGAGGAAGGAAACTCATTTATGCGACACATTTGACATTTTCACTGTTTTGATGATTAAAATGTTTGTGTTTCATATGGACTTTGCACAAGAAGTGGTTTAACACAGCCATCATTATTATATTTTTTTAACCGTATAGAAAGGATTTGAAATATATAGTATTGAACTGTATCGAATTGACATATATTGTATTGAATCAAAAGTACAAAGTACAATCATATCGTGGCCTATGTATCGAGGTATGTATCATATCGTGGCCTATGTATCGAGGTATGTATCATATCCTGGCCTATGTATCGAGGTATGTATCATATCCTGGCCTATGTATCGAGGTATGTATCATATCGTGGCCTATGTATCGAGGTATGTATCATATCGTGGCCTATGTATCGAGGTATGTATCATATCGTGGCCTATGTATCGAGGTATGTATCATATCCTGGCCTATGTATCGAGGTATGTATCATATCGTGGCCTATGTATCTATGTATCATATCGTGTATCGAGTATGTATCATATCGTGGCCTATGTATCGAGGTATGTATCATATCCTGGCCTATGTATCGAGGTATGTATCATATCGTGGCCTATGTATCGAGGTATGTATCATATCCTGGCCTATGTATCGAGGTATGTATCATATCGTGGCCTATGTAACGAGGTATGTATCATATCGTGGCCTATGTATCGAGGTATGTATCATATCCTGGCCTATGTATCGAGGTATGTATCATATCGTGGCCTATGTATCGAGGTATGTATCATATCGTGGCCTATGTATCGAGTATGTATCATATCTGGCCTATGTATCGAGGTATGTATCATATCGTGGCCTATGTATCGAGGTATGTATCATATCGTGGCCTATGTATCGAGGTATGTATCATATCGTGGCCTATGTATCGAGGTATGTATCATATCCTGGCCTATGTATCGAGGTATGTATCATATCGTGGCCTATGTATCGAGGTATGTATCATATCCTGGCATATGTATCGAGGTATCTATCGTATTGGCAACTTCTTATTGACACCCAGCCCTAGTGAAAAAACAAACATCCGAACGTTGACCTTTTGTGGGGTCAAAATATTTTTCAGTGCTGGCAAAAAAAGAACAGTATCTACACCTTTATGTTTAGTGTGTACTAAAGCCCTGCACTCCCACGGGACCCGATGCAAAGCAGTGCGGCGCAGGACACATTTTGAAAACCAATTGCAGGTGCACGCGGGAGCGGGACTACACAACATGGGGGGTGGGGATGATAAACTGTAGTCCCGCAAACTCCCGTACGTTGTGCAGGCTGCACCACTAAACCAGAACTAAACCAGGTCTAAAACAGGTCTAAAACAAGTCTAAAAACATGTCTAAAACAGGACTAAAACAAGGTCTAAGACAGGTCTAAAACAGGTCTAAAACAGGACTAAAACCAAGGTCTAAAAAAGGACTAAAACAGGACTAAAATGAGGTCTAAAACAGGTCTAAAACAGGTCTAAAAATGGGTCTAAAACAGGACTAAAACCAGGTCTAAAACGGGTCTAAAACAGGTCTAAAAACAGGTCTAAAACAAGACTAAAACCAGGTCTAAAACAGAATTAAAACAGGTCTAAAACAGGTCTAAAACAGAACTAAAACCAGGTCTAAAACAGGTCTAAAACAGGACTAAAACCAGGTCTAAAACAGGTCTAAAACAGGTCTAAAAACAGGTCTAAAACAAGACTAAAACCAGGTCTAAAACAGAATTAAAACAGGTCTAAAACAGAACTAAAACCAGGTCTAAAACAGAACTAAAACCAGGACTAAAACAGGTCTAAAACAGGACTAAAACAGGTCTAAAACAGGTCTAAACCAGGTCTGAAACAAGTCTAAAACAGGACTAAAATAAGGTATAAAACAGGACTAAAACCAGGTCTAAAACAAGTCTAAAGCAGGACTAAATCAGGACTAAAATCAGATCTAAAACAGGTCTAAAACAGGTCTAAATCAGGACTAAAATAAGGTCTAAAACAGGTCTAAATCAGGACTAAAATAAGGTCTAAAACAGGACGAAAACCAGGTCTAAACCAGGACTAAAACCAGGACTAAAACAGGATTTAGCCAGGACGTAACCACGCCTCCAGACTGCCCACCGCGCCTCCTCCCATACGCAGCCACTGAAAATTCTGTCCGGCACAGACCTGTAGTGTGTGCTTTTATCTTACGTGTCTAGTTTATTGGTTTGTGTTTTGGCAAGCTAATGTTAAGATGGATGCAATTTTCTGGCCGGTGTGTACAGGGTCAGTAAAGGAGCACTGGTTAGTTAGTGCCTTCTTTACCGCTGTGACATAAACCACTTTACCACAGTGGCTTGGCAAATAGATCAGATGCCCCGAGGACTTCTCATTTTCTTTATATATACCTTGTAGCTATTATAAATTCAGTAAGTTTGTCAACAAAACCATAGATATCATCAGTCAGTATTAGAGAGGAATATCGCTGTAAAATCTAACACAAAATTATTATCACAATACCAGCTAAGGCAGCAGCCGTATTTCAAGCAGCGATATACAACACAGTTGAGTTTCACCGTCTCTTTACTGACAGAGCTGAAGTCGGAAATGTGTTAAGAAATGTTCCAAAAATTGTCAAAAGGAAAAGTTTGAGCAATCCCTCCAAAATATGCTAATGTGTCTGTTGATGCCTCGGTTGAGATAAAGCTTAGTACAAAACTTGAGCAGACAATTGTTCAACCTCTCCAATACAATGTTTTAGTCAAGCTCGTCTGTCTTTACTTAAAGGTCCTGTATTACCATATTTTTCAGACTATAAGTCGCTCCAGAGTCTAAGTCGCACCAGTAAAAAAATGAATAACGAAGAAGTAAAAAAACATATATAAGTCACACTTTTTGGGGGACATTTATTTTATAAAATCAGAGATCAGGAACCGACATTTAGGCCAGTTCTATTAATAACAATAGAAGAGCGAACAACAAACTGTTAAAGTCACATATGAACAGTTCTTCAGATTAACTATAACATAAACAACAGAACAGAACAAGTTTAACAAACTCTCCATCTCACTCCAAATAACTAAATCCATTTAATTCTTCATCCTCGGTGTCACTTCTGAGCAACTCGGCCTCAACCTCCAGAGGTAAACAGAGCGCCGCTTCCTCTTCTGTGTAGCTGTCATCAGACTCAGCATCAGTTCCAGTTAGAATTATTCCGGCCTGAATCTCGACAGGATGGTTTCAGTGTCACTGAAGTCCAGGCTTTGTCCATCCATCCAGTGACTTCCAGGAAAGTTTCATGTTGCACATTCCCGGTTGTCACGTTTCTCACTCCAAACTTTATTTCTGCTGCTCGATTACTGTTTTCAGATGCAGATTTCGCTACTTGCATCTTGTAATTTGCAAAATAAGTTTGTTTAAATTGGTACAGAAGTAATGGTGTGATCATCTGACATGATACAGACAGGACAGAGGCTCTTTCTGCAGTAGCGAAGCGCAGCAAAGTGACAGTGGTACAGGAGGAACAGGAGCAGCAGATACTGTAGACTAGAGCCTCTCATGACTGTCAGTGTGAACATTTTTATATATAAGTCGCACTGGAGTATAAGTCACAGGAAACACCCAAATCATGAAAAAAGTGTGACATCTAGTTCGAAAAATACACTACGCAAAATGGACCCTTGTGAACCTCTTCAAAATCATACCTGGAGTTGTGTTTGAGTAATCCTTTATTATTAGTGTGTCAAATGAGCAGATTGACTGTTCCATAGCTGAAATGATCCAAATGATAGTGAAGGTGTATGAAGAGTAAAAACACAGTGGGGCACTCCTTGTATCACCACATGACATCAGAAAGTCGAACTGGGTGTTTGCTAAATATGCCTAAATATGCAGGATTTGTGTGTTAAACATGTGAATGAAACAAAACACAACTCCATGTTTTTGATGAGGAAACTACATTATAATACACACACTTTAAATTTGCTATAATCCAGGGGTGTCAAACATACGACCCGGGGGACAGATCCGGCCTTCCAAGACCTTTAATCTGGCCCTCGGCTGATTTTCTACTAAAATATTTTAATAATATTTTCTGTTAAAATATTGGTGTCTCCAGAGCCTCTGTGCATGGCCCCTCCCACCAGAGCAGCACAAATGAAGACTTGTCTCCTTCCAAACGCTCTTAAAGGACGATCGTTTTGACTGTTGACCGTGACACCCTCATCAGCAAAATGTCCAAAATGAGAAAAGTGGAGCCGAGTGCAGGATTTTACAACAAAAATGGACTTATTCCTATTTGCAGACAAGTTCACGTTAAAATATTGTGTTGAAATTGCATTTTTCTTAAAGTTTCAGGTTTTTCATAACATTATCGTATTTTGTAAAATTAAGAGTTCATCAATTAAAAAAGATTTCTCTAATAGATTTGCATTTCTCTGCACAAATATTTGAACTTATTGTTATTTTTGGGGTATATATGCCATGAGTTTTCTGATCCGGCCCCTTTGGGATCAAAATAGGTTGGATATGGCCCCCGGACCAAAATAAGATAAGATAAGATATGCCTTTATTAGTCCCACAGTGGGGAAATTCCAGTGCTGCAACGCGCAATTTCAGAACAGCAGGAAAAGGTAATATACAATAAAACAGATAATAAATAATAGCTTAAAAATAATTTAAAAATAGACTTAAAAATAATTGCACATGGATATAATTGAATGGCACATGTTCAAGTGAGTTTGACACCCCTGCTATAAGCTTAAATTAATGTTGAAGATTTTATTGTATGTCTTTTTTAGTTCTACATCTATCTGCCCTCAGATAAACATCATCCTAACAGTCCTAACATTTTCAGAGAGAGCCACATGTCCTCATATCAACCCGCCTTAAATAACTGATGGCACCAGTTCTGTTCACTGCATTTAAGCTGCTGTTTATCTATGTCACTCTGTCACACATAAAGGAACCCAAGCTGATGCCAGACACGGAGCCCGCTAAGCGCACGGCCCTCCCCCTCCTCAGGCCGCCCGCTCCCCTCCGTGTAGCTCCATGTAGCATCTGTACCGCCGCATATATCACGCAGGAACATTTCAGCTACTCTGAGCCAAAACGAGAACCAAACGCACTTCAAACCCGAGTGCTCGACTTTGGCAGCAGCAGAGAGCTCACCTGCGCCTGTGCTGGACTATTTTACACTTCAAACAGCTCAGCACGGATAAACCTGATGCCAGTGCTCATTTTGTCCACTCAAATATTTTCACCATAGTTTCATTAAAACTAAATCAAAAGTATTCATAGAGTAAAACTGACTAAAATTACATGCATTTTTGTCAAATAGAAGCATACTTCAATTTGATTATCAGTGAATAACAAAAACTGGAATGAATTTGAATGAAAGGAAACTTGATACTTAAAGGGCCTATCTCATGCAAAATTAACTTTTCAGAGCTTTCTACCTTCTAAGAGTGATGTGTGGGCTTTGTATATGTTGGCAAAGTGGTTTTTAGATTGATTTGGCATTTTTTAAACAAATTGCAGCATATTTCTGCCACCCTCCCACGTGACAACAAACTAAAGCTGCTACAACGATGACGCGGCAGATACACCTATGACATGTTTGACGTAGCAGAAGGCCTGCTCCACCGCCTCTGCCTCGCATTGGCCGACAATTCCCACATGAACACCTAAACTAAAGCGACAGCATAAGCTCATTGTTCTACACTGCAGTGAACACGATATAGTAAGTTTATCTACTCATGTTTATTAATACTTTACCAATCAGTAATTTTCAGCTGATGTTGACGCGGTGCTTGAGCTTCGTGCTCCTCAAAGTCCTCGTCCGATTCCGGGTCCAACACATGTGGCTGAACGCGCTGTATCACCATGATGAATAAAAGTTTATTCCTACCACTATCAGGGTGCACGTCTGTGTCCCCCTCCCTCCCTGAGATGGGCGGAGGAAGGGCGGCTCACTCAGAGCCTACGTCACGTTTGGAGGGCGGAGCCTGTGCTTTCTCAGGACGGGAGGGGGGATGAGCAATAGTCGACTGCCTCCAAGAAATCAGTAAGATTTCATAACTACTGTGTAATGGATGTTCCAAAACCCAAATTGTGCTTGTGTATGAGCAGAAGATACAATGTGAAAAGAGTTATTTTGCATGAGATAGGCCCTTTAAGGAATACACTTGATACTCTACTGATTCAGATTTATTTATTTTACCTTTATTTAACCAGGAGACTCCATTGAGACTCTTTTTCATGAGACCTAGGTAGCAGTTAAGGATGCAATGATATTTGATACAATATCGGATATTTCAATACCGGCGTCATGATTCGATACACACGTCCCTTCATGTGTGCTGTGTTGTTATTTCTTTTGGTCCAAAGGGAAACAGTTATCACGGCGTCCTCCTCAGATGCAGCAAGAAAACAGCTCCACAGGGACTTACAGCTGAAATATTCTAACAGAGGAGGGTTTTATCTTTCAGTCACTTTTTTTATTTTCCGTTGATAGACCCAGGAATGACAAAGATATTCACTTTTAAATACTCCGCTTTTGTCTTTACATTGGCTTTAATCAAATGCTCTCGTATACACACCCGCGATGCAACTCACGATATATGCAATCTTTTTCTCAGATTCTATCTCATAAGTTTTACTCAGAAAACTATCTGCTGAAACATTTTTATGTAATATAACATAGTCTGAGTGTCCAGAAAGAGGATGGGAGAGCCCAGTGAGTCACAGACTATAGCAGGGCAGTGTGGTCTCAGATAAACTACAGCTTTACAGTAGTTGTGCTGCAATGTATTGTGTATAATGTATGTAATGTTTCATTAGTGTCAGTGTTATTATATTATCCATGTTTTTTTAAATCAAAATCGAATTGTTATCGTGACCCTGTATCAAGATACGTATCAAATTGTGAGAAAACTATCAGTCTTAAAAGTCTTAAAAAGGTCTTAAATTTCATGTTCCTAAATTAAAGCCTTAAAAAGTCATACATTTTGTTATCCAAGTCTTATTTTTTTCACAAAGGTCTTAAATTTCATTAGTCTGTTTTTGTGTAAACTCATCTGGGCTGCAGTCCGATGTTAAACGAAGGGAGTTAAAAAAAAACAACAATGTGAAATAACATAACGTGAATGAACGTCTAATTTGGACTATGCACAAACAATACTTAGTTTGTCTTTTTTAGAATGTTATAAATGATTTTTTGGCCATTTTACAAGCAATGCATATCACTATAAATGAGTTCTGAATGAGATTTTACAATAAAAGTATTTTTTGCTATTTAAAGCAGTGAGTAATGGCCATAAGAACTCAATCTGGTGTTTTTCGCCCGCATAATGGGTGCAATGGTCTTAATTTTCATTTAATTGGTCTTTAAAAGGTCTTTAAAAAGTCTTTAATTTGGGGTAGTCAAACCTGGGGATACTCTGACTGTATAGTTGCATCCCTAGTAGCAGCCAACACAATATTGATCACAAAACTCACACTGTTTATTTATACAGTAGAAAGGCATTAAATCCACATAAAATAGTTTCTTTTATATTACCATGTGGCCTTCATCGTTGACTGTTCAGGTAGGTTCTATAGTGGTCCGTGGGTGTATACTAGTCTTTGTGCTCTTATACTTGTTCTGACACAGCTCAACATCATTCTAAAGCTGTTCAGGAAAGGTTCATTTGTGTCCTGTGAGTGCAACTACATTAGAATGACATGACATTTTCATCGACTGAAACAAGACTAAAACAAAGCACAATTATCTGATTAAACCTTTACCAAAACGTAAAAACCCCGATGCTGCTCATCGTGTAACACATGGTGACATATTCTTCCATTCCGCCGAATCTGACCGGTGTGGTGTCATGCGAAATCCCTCGGAGGGCTCCAGTGCCTCCTCCAGAGAGTGTCAGACAGATGTCACTGAGCTTACCCACATGCTCGGTCCCTCTGTTTACTCAGCATGGCTTGTTTGGCGCGGGGGAAGGAGACAGGAGCTGCAGAAATGCCACAAAATGGCAAAGGCTTTGTTTGGATGTGGATGTAATATCATTCGGCATCCAGCTTCGTATGTGTGCAGGGTACGCAGACTCAGGTGGGTAGAGTAGAGAGAAATTGTCCTCAAGTTAGAGTAGTGTTAATTCTAAATAATATTACACCGGTAGAAGTACAAAGTAGTGGTCCAAGAAACTATTACTGCTTAAATAAGATTAAGTTGACATGTAATTTTTGATTTATGAGTAGAAATGAATGTAATTAGAAGGATAAATCATGCACAAGTTATTTGCAAAGAACAGACACAAAAATGAGGAAAACTAAATAATACGTGAAGGAATAGTACACAAATGTTCAAATCATTTCATATTCTTAACATTAAGTTTTTGTTTAGGTTAGTTTAATTAGTTCATTTGACCAGGACCATACACTGGAGTGTCTTAAAAGTTTTAAATCTCATGTTCCTAAATTAAGGCCTTAAATTATTTTGTCCAAGTCTTATTTTTTTCGACAAAAGGTCTTAAGTATCATTAGCTTATTTTTTTGTAAACTCAACCAGGCTGCAGTGTAATGTTAAATGGATGGAGGAAAAAAAACAAAGTGAAATCACATAGCATGAATGAATGTCTAATTTGGAGTATATGCAAACAGTACTTTGTTTTCTGGTATACTCATTTGGAAAAAAATATAAGAATTGACCACTGTCTTTGTAGTAAATCTTTATATAAGTTTAATATGTGTCATGTGTGGTTTACTCCTGAAAGTCGCCCCCTTTTGCATTTTTCTCATACAACTATATTATGAAAAACTAGTAAAGATAAAGTGAACATTTTGCATGACATTTACAGGTAATGTACATGATAAACTACATTTTCTTTGTATGTTCCATGTAATGTTTGTATTCTTTAATTATATGTTGCAGTTAAAAAAAAGCTAAGTCAGAAGGGGGATTTGAACCCAGGTTGCCCAAGTGAAAGCCCTGTGATTTATCAAGTGAGCTAACCAGCTTTTATTTGTAAAGAAACTATAGCAGATATTGAGGACAATTACAAGTTCCTTGGTATCCCACAGGCAAGAGGCTGCAGGATTTTGCAGAGTAAAAGTCTTTTCACAGCCTGTATGTTCACTGTGATATCAGTGGAAGAGTCGTATGTCTTATGTTTTTAAGACTGTAATGCAATAGTTGCATTATTGTGTTTACCCCGATGCTGCCCAACACACACACATGCACATGCACACACACACACACGCACACTCATTCACAAACACGCACGCACACACACACACACGCACAGTTCATTTTCTTTCTCACTCTCACACACACACAACACAGCAATCGAGTTTAAAGAAATAATCATCATTTCACTTATTTTTCTCTGATTCTGTGGTGAAAATGACATTTGTCCAACACTTGTGAGGACATTGTGTGTGGGATTAGTGTCATATTCAGCCCTCGCAGTTTACAAAGTTTTATATGTTTCATGCTGCACATATTTACCAAAGATCTTGTAACTGTTTTCACTGTCATATACAAATCTATGGTGTATGATTTGTCTGTACCTTTTCCATATGGGTAAACGATCAGTAGATTGGAGGAAGACGTTGGATGGATCACGGGGAAGTGTAGGTTTAATCCACAGTGGCTCTTAGATTCTAGATTTAGTAGATGGCTGGTCATTGTTAGAATTGGATCTGGTGTTTTTTGCCCGCATAATGGGTGTGATGTTGGTCTTAATTTTCATTTAAGTGGTCTTAAAAAGGCCTTAAAAAGGGCTAGTCAAACCTGGGGATACCCTGATTAATCAAAGAAACACTGAGGAGACGCTTGGTACAGGACTATAGCTCTCGGAGACAATTTCCATCTGCAGTCCCAGAGACACAGAGGTCGTTCACATTTCTGATTAAATGAGACTTGTATGTGATCTCCAGTGTGAACTTTAAACGCCCCAAAAGTGTCCCGCATGTGCATTGAAGAACACCACGGCGTCAATACAGTGAGTGTGCTTAGTGTTTAGGGAAGTCGCCTAAACATGGACACGAGCTTTGAGCACCTGGAGATTTTAAAGCTGCTGTCGTACCGGAGCCAGAACATGTACAGACTATTTGTTTTAAGGAGGAGATTGAGAAAGTGAAGGATGAGGTTTTTGGTGTTTTTGGTGTTTTGTGGGGCAGTGGCATCAATGCCCGTAGAAAGGAACATGTGGGTGCAGAGTTGTAGCCAAGAGTGGTGGGATTGTTCTGTGCTTCGCTGCTTCACTGACACAGAGTTCAGACACAATTTTCATATGACGAGAAGAACCTTTGGGTACATTTGTGACGTGTAGGTGGGATAGATGCGACCTGGCCGGATTTAGGAGCACATATCCAAGTGGCCTGGGTCACATTTGAAAAAATCGGATCTGTGTCATTCAGACTGTCATTAATAGATCAGATACAGGTCACATAGGGGCCAAAAAATCTGATTTGGGTCACTTCAGGCTACAGTGTGAACGTAGCCATAGGCAAAACTTTAATACAGAAATACAAAAATAGCATAAACAGTGCAATCTCAATACAAAAAGTTGTAAAGGCACTCCCCTCCTCAGATTGTACGCAGTGTTGCTGACGATAGGGCTGTGCTTACTGTTCCTATTGTAGAAATGTCATAACAAAATTAATGGCTTGGGTTTACATTGCGCTACAACTTGACAAGCCTCGCAAAGTGCTTTTCAGTATCTCATTATTCATTCACTTACCATCGTTGGCAGGGGCAACCTACTAATTTAGCCGCAGCCGCCCTCAGGCTGACTGGCAGAGAGACGCCTGCCATTCTCGCACACACTCTAACACGCATATGTCAGGGTCAGTGAGGTGTCTTGCCCAAGGGTACAACTCGGGCCAGACCGATATGGATTTTATTGGATCCGATATGATACCGATAAAATGGGCTTTGGAGCTGTCGATATAACAGCCATTAAGTTTAATAATGTAAAAAATCACTGCAAATCTTTAACTGATTTTAAAACATAGATTTTACTCTATTGGAATTTAAATCAGGTTTATTTAGGCTAAATTAAAAAACAAAAAAAACAAAACTAAAAAAAATAAAAAAAAAAAAACTAAAAAACAAAACTAAAAAAACTATTTAAAAAAACTTTAAAAAAAAACTTTAAAAAAAAAAAAAAAAAAAAAAAAACTAAGAAAACTAAAAAAACAAACAAAATAAAACAAAAAAAAAAAACTTAAAATAAAAAAAAAATAAAATAACTAAACAAAAAAAAAACAAAACAACTAAAAAACAAGCCGTAGTTTTGTTGCTAGCCTAAACGGCGCTGAAGTTCATTTTTCATTTTTATTTATAGTTAATATCTTAGATCAGACACAGGAGCATTTAAAGCAGCGCCTCAATCACAGACACAGATACAGATCAATATTAATGCGGCGCCACATATTAGGACATTTATCTGTCTGTAAATTAGATTAAATGGCCATAATATAGAGAGTCTAAGCTTTAAAACATTGTATAACCTGTCCGCGTGGACCATATCGACCAAATTTAGGCTGATAGCCGATATGTCTCCGAGTGCCCAAATCAGCTGATAATATTGGCCAACTGATATATCGATTGAGCCCTAGATACAACAGGATAAATGTTTTTTATTTTTGCTATTGTGGCACAGGCTAATTTTATTTGACTCATTCCATTCTGTTATGGGGAAAACTAGTTGCGTGGCTTATAAGTGTTGTGTTTTATGATTTTTATTAAAAACGTTGAACTTGTGTGGGTGTGTGTATGTGTGTGGTCCTGAAACAAATAAACAGAAGGAAAAAATATAAATTATAATATACTGTATAAAGTAGATAAACAAACACAAGAGGTAATAGCTTCATAATAATAGCGGGCCACTAGCTAGCACTTAGCATCTAGCACTTAGCATTTCTTTGAAACATGTAATTGGCTCTTGAACACACATTTTCTATAATCATCTGCTGATAAGAACTTCAAAACACTCTGTAAACAGGTTGATGTATATGTGTGTGAAGAATCTCTCAGTCGTCCAGGTAGAATCCATGAGGAGAAAATTCAGTTTGTCGACTGGACAAAAGTTAGTTTGGTTGAAGACGTTTCGCAGCTCATCCAAGCTGCTTCTTCAGTTCTGGTCAGACACTGGTGCACACTTCCTTATATCTGCAGGGAGGAGCTAACTACACTGAAAGTAACACACCTACTTGTTTACAGTTTCTATTTGTTAACAACAAACAGAAACTGTAAGAAACTAACAAACAGAAACTAACAAACAGAAACTGTAAACAAGTGTGTTTGTTAGTTTCAGTGTAGTTAGCTCCTCCCTACAGATATAAGGAAGTGTCCACCAGCATCTGACCAGAACTGAAGAAGCAGCTTGGATGAGCTGCGAAACATCTTCAACCAAACTAACTTTTGTCCATTCGACAAACTGAATTTTCTCCTCACCCGTATATGTGTGCCTTTCTTTAAACCGCTACTCACTTCTTCAATACGCACACGAGACTCCGCACCCACGAGCTCCAAACGACTCACTGAAAACAACTACCGTATTTACTGGGCTATTAGTCGCTCTGGATTATAAGGTGCACATTAAATGGTCTATTTTCGAACTTTTTTCACAAATAAACCGCACCGGACTTTAAACAAAACACAACAGTGTGGATTGAGGTCAGTAAGCACAACCAGAATTATACATAAGGCCCCGGATTATAAGGAGCAGTGTAAATTTTTTTGAAAATTAAAGGATTTTAAGTGCAAAAAAATACGGTAATATATTTTTGTTTCTTAAAGGCCATGGTTCAGTAGCCATATTGGCGCCACCTAGTGCCTCCGCTCAATTTCATTTTTCTCTAGCAACTAGGTGAGGACTCAAAATACAATAGACGGTTCGCAAAAACCCCAGAAGTGCAAGTTCGGGCACCAACCAATCAGCCAAGAGTCATATATTCAGTGTTGTCAACGATTCCCGAGATCGAGGATTTAAAGCTGGAATAAAGAGAATGTTTGGTGAATTTTATCAAGGGGAAAGACATTATTGCCCTTCTTCCTACGGGATTTGGGAAAAGTTTAATATACCAGTTAACCCCGTTAGCGGAGCATTACATACATCACGACCAAATAGCAGCGATTGGTTAAATAGAAAAAAGCACCCACCTACCATCGAGCAAACAAATTCTAACACTGCGAGGTCAGACAGTTTCTACAAAGTGAAACTGGCTGATGAATCAGGCTAATGGTTCAGAGGTTAGAAGTGCAATATATCCATCTGTAATTGTCTTGTTTTAGTAAGTTTATATATAATACCGTCATAATGTTTTCACAGTCCTACTTAATGCTAATGTCCATCTGCATGTGTCCTGTTGTATGATCCAGCCACAGGAGCTGACGGACGTGCTGGAAATCAGTAACATGGTGTTCACCAGTCTCTTCAGTCTGGAGATGCTGCTCAAGCTCCTGGCTCTGGGCCTCTTCGGATACATCAAGAACCCTTACAACGGCTTTGACAGCATCATCGTCATCATCAGGTAGGACACAGAAGACGCCGCGGTGCACTTTCTCTCTTCACACTTCGGTTGCATTCACTGTCTAGAGTTTGAAGATGTCACAATTTCATACAGAGGACTTTGCAGTGGGAAAAAACAATATCTAGTTAAATTAAAATGATTTATTGGAGTAGATTCAATTTGATCTCACTGCAATCTGCGAAAAACAAACAGACTTGAGATAAGAAAGTTTTATCAAGATCTGAATAAATTTAAGTAAGTAAAATGATCTGCCAGTGGAACAAGACTTTTTGTACTTTAAATATGGAAATACATCTTGCTATGACTTAAAATAAGAAACAAAATCTAATGTTGCTTGAATTAAGAAAAACACACTTTTTCCATTGGTAGATCATTTTACTTGACAAGTGAAATTTACTCAGATCTTGATAAAACGTTCTTATCTCAAGTCTGTATGTTTTTCGCAGATTGCAGTGAGATCACATTCTACCACTTGCATGTATGTGGATGGTGGAATGTTAAGTTACCATGGTGACACAGTGCACATATTAGCAATTAACATGATTGGAAAGTGCCTTGATAATCTGAAATTGATCTACTTTTACTTTACCGGTTAACACACAAATTGCAACTATCTTCTGTGCATTTTAATGACTGTTTATGCAAAGCGATGTTTTACCATGTTGTTCACAAACCCGTTAATCAAAGTTATCATCTAAATTAGACCCAGTGGCTATTGTGTGAGCAAAAAGGACACTATTCTCTCTAATTATGGAACATTTCTTTGACAACATTCAATTCAACAGCTCAAATTTATTAAAAAAGTCCTATATTATGCATTATTCATATACTTTTATAAACTTTTGCACTGAATAAAGGTTACCATATTTTCTGCACTATAGGGCGCTCTGGATTGTAAAGCACACTGGTCATTGAATGGTCTATTTTCAAAGTTTTTCACAAATAAACCGCACCGGACTTTAAACGAAATACACAACAGTGTGATGGGTGAGTGGTTTTGTTTGTTTGTGGCGTTCACAGTGACTCAGTTGTTCAGTTGTGTCTAGAAGTGGCACATTGCACTCGCTTTTTCAGTTCCTTCCTCTGTTCCGTTCCTCGTCTGCGTGGAGTGATGAGGGTGTGTTTGGCTGGATTGCGGGGCTCGCAGTTGTTTTTTGATGAGGTTAGAGGCGTAAGAGTGCGCCCTATAGCCCGGAAAATATGGTAATTTGATTGGAAAGTGCCTTGATAATCTGAAATTGATCTACTTTTACTTTACCGGTTAACACACAAATTGTGACTTTCTTCTGTGCATTTTAATTACTGTTTATGCAAAGCGATGTTTTACCATGTTGTTCACAAACTCGTTAATCAAAGACCCAGTGGCTATTATGTGAGCAAAAAGAACACTATTCTCTCTAATTATGGAACATTTCTTTGACAACATTCAATCCAACAGCTCAAATTCATTTTAAAAGTCCTATATTATGCATTATTCATATACAGCCTTCCTACTTTTATAAACTTTGGCACCGAACAAAGGTTACCGTATTTTCCACACTATAGGGCACTCTGGATTATAAGGCGCACTATCATGGAATGGTCTATTTTCAAACTTTTTTTCACAAACACAACACCAGACTTTAAAGGAAACACAACAGTGTGATGGGTGAGTGGTTTTGTTTGTTTGTGGCGTTCACGGTGACTCTGGGCTTTGTTCAGTTGTGGCGTGTAGGGAGGGTGCTGTCTGGGACCGCTGGATTGTTGGCGTGTTCACAGTGACTCAGTTGTTCAGTTGTGTCTAGAAGTGGCACATTGCACTCGCTTTTTTGGTTAGTTCCTCCGTTCTGTTCCTCGTCGGCGTGGAGTGATGAGTGTGTCTGTGGGTGTTTTTCGCTGTGCGGTCACTGTCTGCTCCGTGCGTGTTTGCGTGCGCTGCGGGTGCTGCGGATTTGTAGTTTACTGGGACACCCGAGTGGATTCGTGTATAGGGTGCTGTGGATTGGGGACGCGCAGTCGTTTTTGGATGCGGTTGGAGGCTTAAGAGTGCGCCCTATCAAGTGCCTTGATAATCTGAAATTGATCTACTTTTACTTTACCGGTTAACACACAAATTACAACTTTCTTCTGTGCATTTTAATGACTGTTTATGCAAATCGACATTTTACTATGTTGTTCACAAACCCTTTAATCAAAGTTATCATCTAAATGGCTATTATGTGAGCAAAAAGGACACTATTCTCTCTAATTATGAAACATTTCTGTGACAACGTTCAATCCAACAGCTCAAATTCATTTTAAAAGTCCTATATTATGCATTATTCATATACAGCCTTCCTACTTTTATAAACTTTTGCACTGAATAAAGGTTATAGACTTTTCAGGTTGAGGGACAGCTACTACTTATTATTTTGCCTGGAATGTTTAACAGTTTTTCAGCTACAGAGGTCTTTCGTGCTAATAACATTACCTTGAAAAACATGCACTGTTATTGTGATTGGACTCACCTCTCCACTGATGTGACCTGTAATTTTCCTGCTTGTCCTCATGGAGATAGAAGCCATACTGTGCAGCATTCAAGGCAAAGCGCAGTAACATCACCACATCTCCTTTAAAAGTCACTTAGCATAATGGGGGGCCTTTAGAATGAACGCAAATTAAAGTCCAGTTGACAGGTTTTCATGTTTTATGTAATTATTACTTCATCTGGTTGGAAATATTTGTCATAGAGTTTAGATATTTTGTCGGGGAATAAAATGAGAAGAAAAGTACAAAAACAGGTAAGGCAAGTTTATTTGTACTGCACAGTTTCATACATAAAAGTCCGTCCATCCATCCATGCATCCATTTTCTTCCGCTCATCTGGGGCCGGGACTCCCAGACTTCATTCACCCCAGACACGTCCTCCAGCTCCTCCAGGGGGACCCCAAGGCGTTCCCAGGCCAGCCGAGAGACATAGTCCCTCCAGCGTGTCCTGGGTCTTCCCTGGGGCCTCCTCCCGGTGGGACATGCCCTGAACACCTCCCGAGGGAGGCGCCCAAGAGGCATCCGGAACAAATGCCCGAGCCACCTCAACTGGCTCCTCTCGACGTGGAGAAGCAGTGGCTCTACTCCGAGCTCCTCCTGTGTGACTGAGCTCCTCACCCTATCTCTAAGGGAGCGCCCAGCCACCATGCGGAGGAAACTCATTTCGAGTGCTTGTATCATCGATCTCGTCCTTTCGGTCACTACCCAGAGCTCATGACCATAGGTGAGAGTAGGAACGAAGACTGACCGGTAAATTGAGAGCTTCGCCTTTCGACTCAGCTCCCGCTTCACCACAACTGTCCGATACAGCGACCGCATCACTGCTGAAGTTGCACCGATCCGCCTGTCAATCTCACGTTCCGTCCTTCCCTCACTCGTGAACAAGACCCCGAGATACTTGAACTCCTCCACTTGAGGCAGGGACTCTCCACCTACCCGGAGAGGGCAAGCCACCTTTTTCCAGTTGAGAACCACATAAAAGTGCTTTACAGAATAAGAAATACATAAAAATCACAATGCAAACAAATCAAAACATAATCATCATAAAATTAAAATTAAAAGAGAGAGAAGAGTGCAGAATGAAAACCTTTCAGTCATATGCAGCTAAGCAGAAGCGTTTTGAGGCTGGATTTAAACAGTCAGAGCAGAGGCCTGTCTCACATGTTCAGGAAGAAAATATAGTAAGTAGTCCTGAATTGCTCCTATGTCATCAACATGGGAAAATACCATCTAAAATGCAAGAACAATTTACGAGCAAACAGGCATTTTCCTGATTGTTTAAAAATTCATTTAACAAAATAAAGATGTTGTCATATATTTTTATTTGTCCAGTCATAACTTGTATAGTGTAGTCAAGTTTTGACCCTGGTTAACATTGGGGTTGTTATAGAATTACAAATATAATTCCATAAGCAAATACAGAGCGCTAGAATGATTTAAAGACATATTTTTACTACATAGAGAGACAGTAAGATACCTTATTTTTAGGACTATAAGGTGCACCTAATTATAAGGCGTAATGTCAGTAATGTCGAATTCTCTCACCTATTCTCATACATAAGGTGCACCAGATTATAAAGCGCATTAAGAAGTACAAAACAGTCAGATAAGTCAAACTTTATTCAACTCATTCACAGTAACTCAGCCCAGGCTAGAGTGTGGATCGGGCCGAATTTTTTTGTCTGAGTCCGGCCCGTGTTCTACAGAGCAGTGATCGAATCTGACCAGAGTCCGATAGGCATTAAGTGCACCTTATAGTCTGAATAATACGGTAATAATCTAGATAATGTAGGCTACAGATGCAGGTAAAGGATAAATGTTGATGATGATTTTGAAGAAAATAGTAATTTTCTTTGCAGGTGTCGGAAGTGGAATAGAGTTCACTCAAAAGAACCGCTGTATTGACTCATGAGTACTGTTATTATTATTATCGTAGATATATGTTTTTCTGTGTTCTATCCAAGTTGCTGTTGTTTGCTGACAGCCGTATTGGTATCATCATTTGTAATCAGGGTCAGGCATTCAGAACTGATTTCACTTCAGCCTAAAGCTCTTTGGTCATAGTTTTATGTGAAATGTTTGTAACAGACAGTGATGCCACTAACACGCTACTTAGTAACGTGGTACTGTAGTCCGACTACTTTTTTCAGTAACAAGTCGTCTAACGCAGTGCTATTTCCAAACCAGTAGTCCGATTTAACTTACTTATCTAATACATTGTGTGTTACTATTCTTGCGTTTCAGGGCGACGTAGGTTATTTATTTATTTTTATTTTTTGGCGACGTGGGTTATGTGACCCCAAAGATCATATAAATCTTTTTTGGTGACACATTTCCTATGATGTTACGTCGTCTCCACTCCACCACGAGTCAGATGTAAACAACGGAGGGAGAGAGGTACGACTTTTGCAGCTGGAAATACAAATAGCCTCAAAAGGTGGGGGATCAGCCGCTCCTGAAAGTAACTAATAAAGTAACTTGTAATCTAACTTTGTAATCTAAAAGCAAGTAGTCAGTAACTTAACTAAGTTACTTTTTAAAGAAGTAATCAGTAGTCAGATTACTATTTCAAAGTAACAATGACAACACTGATAACAGCATATTAAGTACATGATTAAGTACATGACTGAAGAAAATAAACTACTACTACTGCCACTACTACTACCACTACATATGACAGCGTATATATCTGCTGTTCATGTCTGACCATGAAGTAAAATAATACACTTCACCAGAGTTTTAAAAAACTAGGCAAAACTACGTAAATTTATAGTAATATCGGGTATTCGTAGATACTTAAAGCCATCTCATTGTAACTGCAACATCCCTAGTAAAATCTTTAATCTTTAATTATGCGAAAGATTTCTCTAACCATATACTCTATTGCACAGCAGTATTTCTTTCTTCTTCTTCCTTTCTGTGTCTAAAGAACTGCCTTGAAATGGAAACCTATTTAAGTTTTCAAACACAAAGTGCTTTAGCGAGCTCTCGGCGCAGACACGGGATAGCCTTGTCTTTATTACATTTCAGCTCAAAGCTACAGTTGCAGCATGGGAGCCGTGAAGTGGTCTCATCTGTATCCCCCTGTAAGAGGTAATCCTAGAGCCTGCTTCGAGTGGCCGAGGCAGAGGAACCTAAAATATGATACCAACACATCCTTCCTACATAGATCTTGGGCTTACATCACTGAGGAGGTGTGACGAATAGAGTTGTGAGCAGTTAGCCGTCTCCCTCCATTCAATAAGGCATTTCCTCGAAGTGAATAAATGACTGAACCATGAAGTAGTGAAATGAGATGAGATATAGTGGATAAGCTATGCACTTTATTGAGGGTATGGATGAAGAATCGAGAAATAGGAACCTTCATTATTAAAAGTCTGATATTATGCATTGTACATGATTTTTAAAGGGACTATTTTCTGATCTATGTTTCAACTTTCAACTTTATTATTGCCCCAGAGGGAAATGATTGTGCAGCAGTGTCAGACAGACAGTAGACATACACAGGGTTCCCACAGTCATGGAAATCCTGGAAAAGTCATAGAATTTTAGTATCTCTTTCATCAACTACAGCGTTCTGTTAAAGGTTGTATGGAGGCTTTTTTTTTGTTTCAAATTGTCAATGAAAGTTTAAAATACCCTTACAGAGACGCAGCAGCCTTGTAATTATGATGACCAAAAAAAAAAAAAAAGAATGACAATCTATCAATTATGGACGTAGTGAGGCCAGATGAAACATCAGCCAATAGATACCGAGGCTACCTCATTTTCTATAGGCTGTTAGGTTGTCAATCAAACTCCCTACGTCTCTAGTGTAACTGACTCACCGGTGCGCGGGGATTATGTGGTTTATGTAGCGGTTCTTAGAGGCTTTTTCAAATTGTAGCTTCCTCGCAGTTTGCACAAAGTTTGTTGTGATGGCGGACGAGAATCTACGACCAGTTCGCCGCAAAAGAAAGTCGGTTTTTGAGGTCGCTGAAAGAAGAAGAGAAGGGGAAAAGAAGCAAAGCCCAACTGAGGTAATTCTTGGAGATCTCTTCCAGCGATTGCATGAACGAAGCAAAAAAGGGTCTAAAAACTGACGTGTCGGTCGCTAAAATATTTCTAGACAGGTCACTTCAACAGTAATTCTGAACGCGCACTGGCTGTAAACAAGCGTGATTTCTAGAGTAAGGAGGCGGGAGGAGATGTTTCTACTGAGGGAGCTGTGGAGGAGGAAGGTGGTGTCACGCATGAACAATATTTGAAAAAGGACTGTCGCTGTATTTCTCTTCCCTTAAAAAAATCCTCTATACAACCTTTAAGTTCACATTAGACAATTATGATTATTTCCAAATGTCTGCGCCTTTTGTTTAAAAGAGACGACAATAAATGCATGACAGGATTTTGAATGTCAAAAAAAACTGTAATCAAAAGAGACAGAAAACGCACACCAAAATTCCTGCAGAGGTGCAAATGCAAGGAGCAGCCAGACAAAAGTGAAAAAATGCATAGCACACTCAGTTGGCCGATGTCCAAAAGCTTCTTTATTTTCAAAATAATATTTCGGCACAAAAAACCTTCATCAGATGTTTTTCTTGCTTTGGACCACAGCACACAAAATGGTTGCCAGCCCAGGTGCTCATCCCCCTCCAACGAATGGGAGGTCCCAAAGTGAGGTCACCCAGTGAGTTCAGTCCACTCTACAACAAGAAACAACAGTTGAGATATTTACATTAACAAACATTCTATAAAATACAGAAATAGTTTAAGTCTATCACAAAAAAAACCCATCTTAGATCAAACTCCACATTCAGTTCGTGAGGAGCCAGAGTCTTAAGTTGGTGAATCCAGAAGTGTCTCTTTTTGACAGGAGCATTTCTAGATTCCCACCTCTCAGGGGCAGTTCCACATGTTCAATGCCAATAAAAAAAAAAGTTCATGTTTTTACATCTGATTGTACTCCTATGTTCTGCAATCTGTGTTTTTAAAGCCTGCTTGTTTTACCCACAGAGGCTTTACGACAGGGGCAGGTGATCGTATAAATAACAGGCTTTGTGTTATAATATATAATTCCTCTGATCAGTATTTCTTTCCCAGTGTGAGGAGGCTTAAAATTTTGCAGCGATATGTGTAGTTACACTGACTGCACCCACTACAGCGGCGATTGCCATCAGGAACAGGAGTCAACATGGTTACCAAACCATAAGATGAGGGGAAAGGTTAACATTTCATATATAGGTCTAAAAGCATTAGCCAGGCTGACGCAACCTAGTGCCTTCACTCAATTTAATTTCTCTCCAGTGACTAGGTCAGGAATCAGAATACACTTGACAGTTTCCAAGAACCCTGGAAGTTGTAGACCGCACACTGGCCAATCAGTGAAGAACTGTGAAGCCGGCAATTACTCGGACACCACTGAGTGTTTCGGCGCATTACATATGTCACGATCAAATAGCAGCGATTGGTTAAATAAAAAAAGTAGCTGCCTACAGGCGAGCGAACGAATCCTAATGCTGCGAGGTCAGATGGTTTCCATGAAGTGAAACCGGCTGATGAATCAGGCTGTAAAAATGTGCTTTAAAGTCATGGAAATTCACTTTAGGTCATGAAAAAGTCATGGAAATGTTTTGAAATATTGTCAGTGAAAAAGAGTGAGAACCCTGCGTACAATACAATTCAATATTACACTTAACCACAGCTTAAGTTAAAAATAGGCAAAAAAGAATAGGTATATAACCGCATTTCTCCACGACTGATCCAAACTATAAGAGCATTCATCCTCTTTATGACTTCAGAAATAAAGAAAGTCCAAGCTGTCTGAGCTCTGATCCGACGCCGCCCAGAAGGAAGGAGGTTAAACTCCTCAGAGTGAGTGCTCGGGGCTCTCCATTATTTGTTGAACCTTGCAAATCACTTTTCTGTTGTAGATGTCCTGCAGCTGGGACCACTGTAAGCCTATGATTTTACAGTTTTAATGTGTGTTTCCTCATCATGAACTGGAGTTGTTCTTTATTTCATTCACTCTCTATTCCACCTTGTGATATCATGTGGTCATTTTTAAACTCCACAAACCTTCATTAGAATCATTTAGATGATTTCAACCCTGGAATTGCCAATCTGGGGTTTCAGTAGAGATCGTTCACATCAGAGAAACGCATTTTAGGTTTAAACCAACTGGATTTCAGAATTAAAACTGGCAACCCAAATGAGTGACCGTGAAGCTTTCTGACTGAATAATTGTCTTGAGAACCTAAACAAGAAATTAAAACATCATGTCCAATGTTTTATAATTAGGAATAAATCAGCATTACCACAGTTATATTTAATGACATGGTTATATTTAATTTTTCACATCTGGGCACACAGTTCGGTCATGTACGTGGAATTTAACATCTAAATCTTACATACAGTTCCTTTTATTGTTGTGATACTTTAGCCCTTGTATTTCAATTACTGGAAAAGCGTCCAGCAGCAGCAACCTTTTCCAGAAATGAGTGAAAGAAAGAATACAAATGAAGGGATTTTGGACCATAAATCTTCTTCTCAGTGAGGTCATTTTAGAGCTGGATCATTTAGAAGAGTGCTGTCACAACCAGCAGTTGGAGTGACTTCATAGCAGACGTGGGTAGTACTTACTTACATTTACTTGAGTAACTTTTTAAACAAATTGTACTTTTCAGAGTACCTTTCTAGCAGCATACTTTTACTCTTACTTGCGTAGAATGAGTAGATTTTTTTTTTTTTTTTAAATTAACAGTACTCTCACTTGAGTGAAAGTTGTGGTTCCTTTTCCCACTGTGAGTAAGTACAAGTGACAAAAGCTTTATGTTGACTAGGGATGGGCATGGTTAGTCAATCAATACGTGATCATTAAGAATTTCATCAATCACGTTCATTTTTAATCAACAAACCGAATGTAGGTTGCAGTGTAGTGTAGTGTAAGGAGACGAGGCTGCGTCTGACACAAACACTGGAGTTGTGCCTCACAGTCCCACATTTGGGCTCTGACTCCTTGAAGACACTGTAGCACTCAGCATATCAGTGTTTTTTGAGTATCCCAGTTTCGTCATGATGCATGTAAACGCAGTATCCCGGTTACTGCAACATAAAGTTGAGTCACATGTGTCCAAAAGACTTTTCAGTCTTTTCATCACAACAGAAACCAAAATTAATAAAGTGACCAACATAAATAAAGTGAGTGAAATGATGTTAAATAAAGAGCTGCACTAAACCTGCACACATCTGATCTTTGAAAACATGAGCCATCTCCAACACAACACACACACAGCACACACTCACCATCATCATCATCATCATCATCCCTCTGTCACAGGTAGAACACTCATATTCCACTGAGTCGTGTCCTTTAGTCTGACAGAAGCTGAACCACATCAGAGCACAAGGAGGGAGCTGTTTTTAGAGCGCTTAGTTTATGCAAATGAGTCATATGGTTTTAAGTTTTGTTTGTCTAAGATGTAAACAAATGTGTCAAAGCTGCATTAAACACATTATAATCTCACATGGCTGATGTGGAGTGGTTTTGGTTTATATGTTGTAAAGTTGAGTTTATTTATGCAGATTGGTAATAGTCATAATAATGATGATAATTTTAATATGAAAACATTAATGATTAATTGAAAATCGTTGTTAATTCTCCCAACGACTGATTAAGAAAACTGAATCGAATGCCCATCCCTAATATCAACAATATGAAATGATTTGATCATTTGTGTTTCTTGCACCGCTCCTTAGATATGATTTTGTGCATTACCAGTGCATTATTTAGTGTAGTTTTGTCCGGGTCTGTTCTGACTATTCCGACATATTCCAACATCCCTTCATTACAAGATGTTCTCTGTTTAGACGTGCCAGTTTTCCGACACTTTTTAGTATCGCTTTTCTGAGATGTCATACATGTTGTTCTCCGCAGTTCGCCTACATAATGAATGAAGCACAAAGGGCTCATGCAGCCTCCATTTTAGATTAGATATTTTCCCTTGGTCTGGCCTCTAAACGTTGAGTTTGATCTGCAGTGGATTGTGGGATGCCTCATAGTTCTTTACTGCTGGATAGGAACATGGTTCTGTTAAAATAAGGAACATCCTGAGCTTCCTCTGAAGGAGCTCATGGTTCTGGTTATGGTATGGATGACAAAGTAAATCCAAAGATGAGCTTGAGTTGAGTTGTTTTATTTATGAATGAAAAGAAGGAAATGTGTATTATTTCTTTTATTTTACAGTTAAATTATTATTTATGTAATTAGGTTTTTTTTTGTAATCTTAAATGTTCCTATATGAACTGCCGACCTCTTACACTTTAATAATAAAAAAAAGACCTTGTGGAATTTGGCAGATTTGTTTTTGCAGTTTTCAGTTTTAGGGGGTTATTTTTCCTGTACAGATATCGAGATATATATCGTATATCGAGATATAGCAAAATATATCGAGATATATTTTTTACTCCATATCGCCCAGCCCTAGTGCATATATATACACATACATATATATATATTAGGGGTGTCAAATTATCGCGTTAATTGCGATTAATTAATTACAGTCATATTTAGCGCGTTATGTTTTTTAATCGCGTTAATCTCATTTTTAATCTCTAACTTTAGTGTTTCTGTATGCAAGTCGCTTTATTATAAAACCTGTTTTTATGTGTTGTTGGGACAACAACACACACACACACACACAAAAAACACATTTATACATTTTTTTATTTCGGTAATTCCACTCATTGTCGGAAACCCACACAAAACGCGTGCACAGTAACACTAGTCCTGGTGTTAGTTCTGGTTTAGTCCTGGTTTAGACCTGGTTTAGACCTGGTTTAGACCTGGTTTTAGTTCTGGTTTTAGTCCTGGTTTAGTCCTGGTTTAGTCCTGGACTGGGTTAGTCCTGGTTTTAGTCTTGGTGTTAGTTCTGGTTTAGAGGCGCACAGGAGGAAGCGCAGTTTACGCAGCGTACGCGAGAAAACACGATCCACACGCGGCTCACGGGAGGACAGCGGTGTCCGCGCAGTAACTACGGAAGGAAACGTGGTTCTCAGGTTGATGACGATGATGAAGGTGTGTGTTTGTTTGTGTGTGTGTTTGTGTGTGTTTTGTGTGCGTGTCCCCTCATGTGGCAGGTCACTATAGGACAGTAGTGCAGACATCATGAGTCTATGCAGGTTGTTTTCACCAGTGACATTTAAGTTGTAGGTGATTTTATATTTGTTATTTTCTTTTATATTTCACGTCGGGAGAATAATTTCCAAGACACGAATGTGTTTTTACCTGTGCACTGCTGCCTCTGTTCTACTGGCTCTTCCACCTCGTCCATTGTGTGACTGACGCCGCCAACGTTAACATGACGTTTACATCGCTCTTACTGCGCGCGTTTTATGTGGGTTTCCGACAATGAGTGGAATTACTGAAATAAAAAAATTTATAAATGTGTTTGTGTGTGTGTGTGTGTGTTGTTGTCGTCCCAACAACGCATAAAAACAGGTTTTATAATAAAGCAACTCACATACAGAAACACTAAAGGTAGAGATTAAAAATTAGATTAACGCGATTAAAAAACATAACGCGATAAATATGACTGTAATTAATTAATCGCAATTAACGTGATAATTTGACACCCCTAATATATATATATATATTTATATTATATACTGCAGCATCTCAAAGAACATTCACCTTTCAACTTTTGTCTTTTGTTTTATATCTTAGTATCTCAGTTTGTCTTTTATATTATTTATTCTCTTTGCTTTACCTAAGGTCTTACATTGTGCTAAAAGTACTTTTCTTTTAGCTTAGAGCCTTGTAGCTGAACAAGGATGTTGTTCTCTCATTAAAAAAACATACCTGGTGTTTCGTTTTATTCTCATATGTTGGTTTATCCTGCTGCAAACATATGAAGGCCATCTAGCTCTCGCTTTTATTTAGTTTTCACATGTTTGAGTAACCATTTATTATGAGTTTGTCTACATCTCCAAAGCTCAAAATGTTCTGGCCAACGTTGTGATGTCTTGAAGCGATAGATTTCAAGATTTCAACAGCTACTTTTTACCTTTTCTTTAGCTGAGTTTGGCAATTCCTGCTCAGAAATCATCCAAATGATTCTAGTCAGGGTGTATGGAGTTTAAAGCACTTCCAGTATTACCACATCCTAAATATGAGAAGAACACGTCCTAAATATGCACACAGCAAAAAGTGGAGTGTTAAATTTGACTCTCACAGAATCAATTTGAACATTTTCTCAGGGTTTAAATGAGTCCAATCTGTTCTACAGTTGATTTAACATTTTTGGAAATATCACTTATTTTACCAGATCTTTGGCATTTTTTGTCCTAACAACATGAAAATTGGCACTACACACACTCATACCATTAGGATGACACCCTCCGAATTTGAGATCAGTCAGATGAGCGGTTTGAGAGTTATGTGTGAAACAGACAAACACACAGACAGACGAAAGTTCCCGTTTAACCCCAAAAGAGTTATAAGAGTAACCGGATAACACTTTGTAGGGATACGTCTTACCAGTATGTGTAAATGATGAGAAGAAACATCTCAAACTTCAGTAGCCGGACATCCACTAAGAACTGATCGATAGAACTAGCCCCGCCCCCGAGAGAGTCTGAAATCCTCCAAGACACTGACATGATACAGACAGAACAGAGACTCTTTCTGCAGGAGACATGTGCAGTAGAGCGCAGGGAGAGACGGGGGTGAAGATGTTGTTTGATTGTGTTTTGAACAGTTATTTTGCGCTTTATACACACACCCGCCTCATGGAAAACACAAAACGGGGATTGATGTAGCTGTGGAAGGAGGAAACAGCTGCTGCATGTGAGCTCGTCGTCAGTGAATCGATGGTGAGATTTTGGCAACGGCAGCTGAACTGACTCAGTGCAAAAAGACGACAAAAACTTTCAGAGGCGATAAAAGCAGACGGCCCGAACTTAATAACCTTCTTGAACATGGACACCTGCGTCTTATATTCAGGTGCAGCCTATATATGTACAGTGTTAAAATTTTGTTAAGATTTAGTTTATGCGGCTTTTATTTAGCTGTGCTCAATAGTCCAGATTTAACGGTAACTTTCAAATAGTTAAAATAACACTTTTTTTTTGTTGTTAAAAACAACTCTGAAATATTTTACCCTGAAGTCTGTACCCTCCAGTTTTTGCTGTGGAGGGTTTGTGTGTTGTTGTTCTTTCACTCTTGCTTGATTCCCTCTTGAGATTTCTGAACATTCTTCCCAACTGGTGTTTGACATTTAATGATAATCCAGAAGTAGAGGAGCCAAGTCTACTTACATTTAACCTTGGTATCGGTGTTATTTGTGGCTTTTATTTTTACAAAAGTGATTTTTTTTTTTAAATTAAAGACAATAAAATATAACATTTTAAAAAATACAATAAGAAAACATAAAACAAGACACAAAAACATACAACAAAAATAAAACAACAAAACTCTCCACCCCTTCCCCCCAACACACACACAAATTAAAGGGCCCATCTCATGCAAAATCAACTTTTCAGAACTTTCTACCTGATGTGTGGGCCTTGTATATGTGGCCAAAGTGATTTTTAGACTGATTCAGACTCAAACTGCGGTGTATTTCTGCCACCCTCCCATGTGACAACTAAAGCTGCTACAACGATGACGTGGCAGCTACACCTGTGACACATTTGACGTAGCAGAAAACACTTCACAACCGCCCCCCTCCCCCGCTCCACCGCCTCCGCCCCGCCTCCACCTCGCATCGGCTGACAATTCCCACATGAACACCTAAACAAAAGCGACAGCATAAGCCAGGGGTGTCCAAACTTTTTTCATCAAAGGCCACATATCTAAACACAGATGAAGAAGAGGACTGATCGAGGGCCGTACACTGATGCTCAAAACAGTGAATAAGTGAAATATGTGTATGTTTAACATGTTAGAATGAGCCATCAGTCTTTATTCATGCTAAGATCCTTAAAACCACACACTAAATATTAAATATTAGTTTTATCAAAGTAGATTTTCAAAAAACTTGAAGTAAAAAGTTAATATTTAATTGATGCAAAGTCATTTGGGCCCATTCATCTGGAAGCCTGGGGGCCAAGAAAAATTTGTCTGAGGGCCGCATTTGGCCCATGGGCCATAGTTTGGACATGCCTGGCAAAAGCTCATTGTTCTACACTGCAGTGTACTCGATATATGTTTATCTACTAGTGTTTATTAACACTTTACTAATCAGTAATGTTCAGCTGATGTGGACGTGGTGCTTGAGCTTCGTGCACCTCAAAGTGCTCGTCCGATTCCAGGTCCAACACATGCGGCTGAACGCACTGTATCCATGATGAATAAAAGTTTATTTCTACCACTATCAGGGCACAAGCCTGTCTCCCCCTCCCTCCCTGAGATGGGCGGAGGAAGGGCGGCTCACTCAGAGCCTGTGCTTTCTCAGGACGGGCGGGGGGATGAGCAAAATAGCAGGTCTTTCATAGTTCGTGGTCTGTGACTGCCTCCAACAAATCAGTAAGATTTCATAACTATTGTGTAATGGATGCTCCAAAACCCAAATTGTGCTTGTTTTCCTTTTTACTACAATCTTGAAGCGAATTTTAAAGGCATTTTAAAAGGGAAAAGTTTTTCTTCATCTTCACAATAAATCTGAGATCCTTGCAATAGATTTGAAATGGTTAAAGGTCCAATTTTCATACAGTGCTTTTTCCATGTTCAAGCCAGGAGCTTTTCATGCACCACAGTACACAGACACTGGGGACAAGGTGAGTAAGTGTCTTCCCCAAGGACACAACAACAGCATTCATCTGTGTTAACTCTGTGTTAAATAGAATTACACAGCCAACCAATGATGTTTATGTCCAGGACGAGATTTTAACAGCTAAATATCGGTAAAGGCAAATATCAGTTATCAGCTAAAGTAGCAGACAGGATATCGACTCAAAAAACCTAGGCCTCAAATCTCTAATTTCAACAAATCACTTCTTCACTGCGTGTGTGTGTGTGTGTGTGAATGGGTGAGTGGTTCCTCAATGTAAAGCTCTTTGAGTGGCTTGAAGGTGGAAAAGCGCTGTATAAAAATGTGACCGTTTACCATTTCAAATCCATTGCAAGGCCCTCAAATCAAAATAGAGATGAAGATTAACTTTTCACTTCTGTAAAAATAATAGCCACAAATAACACTAATACTGACCGAATGGTGGTGTGTGAAAAAAACTTGAAATATATATCGTATTGTTTAATTTGATGATACAGTATCAATTTCGTGGGCTGGTGTTTCAAAAATTTTTAGGTGTATTTTATTTTTATTTTGTGTAAGAGCTACTATTGTGTTGACATTTTCACTGTTTTGATGAGAAAATGTGTGTTTTTCATATTAACTTTGCACAAACTTAGTAGGCTTTTAGAATCAGAGCCTTGATTTAGACTTTGTTTTTCACCGAACCGTATTGAATCGATTTGAAATATATCGTACTGAATTGAAAGTGCAGTGTATCGAAAAAGCACATCATGGTCTATGTATCAAGGTATCTATCGTATCGGCAACTTCTTAAGCCCTACTAACCAATACTGAAGAATCATATACTGATACTGGAACCAATATCCCCTCCCTACACTGCTTAGCCAAAAAGCTTGGCCAAAATTTAAGATATAAACACTCAGAAAATGACTTAAAAGTAGTGAAAGTTTTTTTTTACAAGAGCCGGTGAGATCAGACTTCATATAAAACTACTTCATATTTGCAATGTTCTGTTAATTTGTGAAAGAGGTTCCCAGGCTCCCCAACCTGTTCTGAGTTTGAATATGTTTTTTTTTTTTTAAATGTTGTTTTTTTTTAAATGTAAAAGCAGGATTTTACACATTGCAAGGTGTAATCTGCTTTTTCAATAAAAAGCTAATTTGAAAAAAAGAAAATTATTATTAATGAAATTATCTGTCCATGCAGCAAGATTTTTTTTACTTGACATTTTTTACTTGTTATCTTAAAATAAACCACCTTTAGGCTAGAACTAATCAGTCTCAGAGCTAGTAAGTAGATCATAAATCTGAAAATAAGTTGTGTGAAGCATCCCTCAGTCGTCCAGGTAGAATCCATGGCGAGGAAAAAATTCAGTTTGTCGACTGGACAAAAGTTAGTTTGGCTGAAGATGTTTCGCAGCTCATCCAAGCTGCTTCTTCAGTTCTGGTCAGACGCTGGTGGACACTTCCTTATATCTGTCTGCAGGGAGGAGCTAACTAACTACTCTGAAACTACCACATCTACTTGTTTACAGTTTTTGTTTGTTAGTTAGGCCTATTGACCTGTACAATGTGTGGGGTTTAATTAGCAGAACAATTCAGGGCCATAAGGAGCTTCCACACCTCTGGACCTGACCTGGCTGCACCTGTTGTTCTCTTGTTTTGATGTAGGTTTGAGGATGGAGTTGTAAATAGGAGATAGATGGTGTCTGAGGCCTCCACTTCTGTTAAGAGAAGGATTCTCTTTCTTAACAAAAATGGCTTCTTTCACTCCCCTCTCAAACCAATTCTTTTCTCTGGCTAAAATCTGTACCTCACTGTCCTCAAATGAGTGGCCCGTGGATTTTAAGTGGAGATGTACAGCAGACTGAGGTCCACTGCTGCTCTCTCGTCTGTGTTGGCACATCCTCTTGTGAAGTAGCTGTTTAGTTTCTCCAATGTAGTGTTCACTGCAGTCTTTTGTTAAAAAAGAGAATCCTTCTCTAAACAGAAATGGAGGCCTCAGACACCATCTATCTCCTATTTACAACTCCATCCTCAAACCTACATCAAAACAAGAGAACAACAGGTGCAGCCAGGTCAGGTCCAGAGGTGTGGAAGCTCCTTATGGCCCTGAATTGTTCTGCTAATTAAACCCCACACATTGTACAGGTCAATAGGCCTAACTAACAAACAAAAACTGTAAACAAGTAGATGTGGTAGTTTCAGAGTAGTTAGTTAGCTCCTCCCTGCAGACAAATATAAGGAAGTGTCCACCAGCATCTGACCAGAACTGAAGAAGCAGCTTTGATGATCTGTGAAACGTCTTCAACCAAACTAACTTTTGTCCAGTCGACAAACTGAATTTTCTCCTCGCCTGAAAATAAGATGAATAACCTGATATACGTTTTAAAATCTTGGCCAGATCAGAGAAATTTGCAGTGTAGTTCAAATGTAAGTAGACTAGGAGGAGCACTTCTGGATTATGATTACATGTCATACACCTCATTAGAATCATTTGGATGTGTCACGTTGTCTCATATTGTAGAAGCTTTAAAAGAAGATTGTAGGCGCTGTTTCAAGTTGAGCACATTATCGCACACAGACACTTAACGCTGGGGTTTGTGCGGCGCTCGGTCCGTCTCTCTGTCAGCTCTCTGAGTAAATTAAACCTCCACTGTGGCATGTTGTTGTCATTGTTGCTCTGTTTAATTCTTTTAAAGCCACTGTTGTTTTATGTGAAATCATTAGCGGCTGGCACTGGGAGGACCACAATAAATACCCTCGCTCAAGCTGTCGGCAAATAATGTGCATGTTGATATTACACTCAGTAAATCCCACGCACACTGAGCTACCTTAGTTTTACACAACATGCCAATACATCGTTTCTAGACCTCATGATTTCGAAATGAATAAACATGCCCATGGCCTGGATTGGCTCTACATGTCATATGTGTGGTGTGTGGGACTGCTTTTCACAGCCAAATGGGTACACTGAGTCTACAGGGTCTGTATTACTCCATTATGTAGTACTTGAAGCTAAATTATGCATCTGTGCTTGAAGGCTGTGCTTGTTTATTGTGCTCTCATACTACATTTATTGGTCGCACTGTTGTAGCAATGGCCCATTTCGTCTTTCTGGTTGCCACATGTCAGAGGATCTCAGCTCTTATCCAGCCCAGAGGCGTTCTTTGGAGAATTGGTGCACATTTGTGGTGAAGGTTAAGCGAATATTGATTGAACGACATTTGCGTAGGCGTGTGTAATGTGCTTGTTGTTGTGTTTGCAGCGTGTGGGAGATCGTGGGAGAGGCGGAGGGAGGCCTGTCCGTGCTCAGAACCTTCAGGCTCCTCAGGGTGCTGAAGCTGGTCCGGTTCCTGCCCGCGCTCCGGAGGCAGCTGGTGGTCCTCATGAAGACCATGGACAACGTGGCCACCTTCTGCATGCTGCTCATGCTCTTCATATTCATATTCAGGTCTGCAAATATACTGTGTACATGAGAGGGGCAAGGGTCTCCATCTGATACATGAGATTGTTTTGGTTAAATTATATTAATTTTCTTTATTTACTCTCCTAATCTAGCTGTGTTTTGATCTTAGCTAAACAAAAAAGGAGCCTAATAAGACCTAATTAGATAACCAAATAATTAGATAATTGGCGTGTGTGTGCATGCACCTATGAAATCTGATATTGCAAAACACCTGATGTACAAGCATTTGTCCAGTTATTAGAATATTTAGAGTTTGGTCAAAGCACTTAACACATGCACAGGTACAACTAGAAAAATCAAATTACTCAGATTTTACCATAATTTACCGTAATTTCAAGACTATAAGCCGCTCCTTTTCTCACACTTTGAACCCTGTGCCTAACATATAGATGGGTTATTTGTTCAGCACTGTGGATGCGCACAGCCTGAGTGCAGAAAGCGCCGCTGTCTGTGGGGTTAACATAAAGTTGCAACACTAGCCGGACATACTCTCATACCTGATCGATACAACTAGCCCCATCCCCCGGGAGAGCTGAAATCTGGTGAAAGCGTACAACACGCTGACATGATTCAGATAGGACAGAGGCACGTTCGTCACTGTTCGGAAAAATCATGCACTGGTATTTAATTAAAAATAAAAATAAAAATCTTTCTGTGTACCATCTTTCTGTGTAAATATCTCAAGTTACAGCGTGGACACCTGCAGCTTATAGACAGGTGCAGTCTATATATGTACACATTTTTATTTCTTTTAAAATTTAGTTGACGTGGCTTCCATTCAGGTGCGCTCAATAGTCCAGAAATTACAATACATGACACATGAAAATACAGTTTTTGATGCACATCTCAAAGTGCCTATGACCATTTTATTTAAAACATAATCAAGATCATTATATTTAAAATTTGGCTAAAAATTTAACACTTTTTTTCCAGTTTGGGCATTTTTTTCTCCTTAGAAATTATGACATTACACTGTAGGGAACTCCGTAACTGTTACCTAGAAACCATGCTGTACACTAGGCCAAAACTCCTCAAAAGTCACAGAAATGATTACTGGGCAAATATATAAAACCACCTTTATTTTGTTTAAAGGTTGTATAGAGGATTTTCCAAGGAACGAGAAATCCAGCGACTGTTTGTCCTTTTTCAAATGTTGCGCATGCGTGAAACCACCCCCCTCCCCACAGCTCCTACGTAGAAACGCCTCCTCCCTCCCCCTCCTTACGCCAGAAACAGGTTTGTTTACAGCCGGTGAGCTGCACATGACTTGTAAACAACTAACTACAGTGTTGGTTAGGCAAGGCGGAGAAGTGAGGAGAGGGGGGAGGGGGCGCGGACATTTCGTGCGCAGACAAGAAGTGAGGAGCAGGAGAAGAGCGGAGCGGGGAGCGAGGAGAGGGGAGCGGTGCGCGGAGATTCCGTGCCCGGAGAAGTGAGGGGCAGGGGGAAGAGCGGAACGGGCAGCGGGGAGAGAAGCAGGAAAGGGGAGCAGAGAAGGAGTGCGCGGAGATTCAGTGCGAATGAACTAGCTACAACACGCAGCAGCAAGCGGACTCTTTCTTTGCCTTGAAAATTACGTTTTCAGACATAGGATATCGCATTCGTGTCCTGAAAAATGTTTGTCTAGCTCTTGGAAATAAAGTACGTTTTCATAATAAGCAGAAGTGACCTGTCCAGGAGTAATTTGTGGACCAGTGCGTCAGTCTTTAGACCCTGCGTCTGCTTCAGTCGCGCCATCGCTGGAATGAATCTCCAAGAATCACTTTAGTTTGGCTTCGCTGCTTTTCCCCTTGTCTTCTTCTTTCAGCGACCTCAAAAACGGACTTTCTTTTGCGGCTAACTGCTCCTGGATTCTTGTCGCCATTGCAACAAACTTTGTGCGAACTGCGAGGAAGATATAGGTAAAAAAAAAAGACGCTAAGAACTGTTGCGTTGGTGGAGTAAACAGCGTCTGTGCGTCTTGCGTCTGTGGACTGCGTGACAGGCGTACGTAAACCACGTACCGGCGCGCGCGCAGGCAAGTCAGTTACGCTAGAACCGTAGGGAGTTTGATTGACAGAATATAAGCTAACAGATAACGAGGAAGTGTCGTTATCTATTGGCAAATGTTTAGCCCCACCACATCCAGAGTTGATGAATTTTTATTCTCTTTTTTTTGGTCATCATAATTACAAGGCTACTGCACCTCTATAATGCTATCATTGACAATTTGAAACAAAAAAAATCCTCCATACAACCTTTAAAGTATCAGAAACATGTACATTTAAATTGTGCCTAACTGGATCGAATTCTCCCTAGCGTGATGTATATGTTTTAAAACTCTCTACTACCTTTCAATTTTCAACGAATGTTTCTTCAACAAATTACTTCTTGATTGGTGTGAAACTATTCATTTATATTTACAGCAGGTATTATCCCACCAAATGAAGTCTAAATTAGAGAAACCTGTCTGCGCACTGTTAGACTAGTAAATAAAGTAATTAACATTTGGTTGGATTTATCAAAGATAGTTGTTTATTTAGAGATTTGTCATCACCGTGTATTAAAACCTGCTTATTTCCCCTTTGCTGTTTTTCTTCCAGCATCTTGGGCATGCATCTGTTCGGCTGTAAATTCGGTTTGCGTCAGGAGACCGGTGACACATTACCGGACAGAAAGAACTTCGACTCCTTGCTCTGGGCCACCGTCACTGTGTTCCAGGTCCGTCCCCACTCCCACTGCATCAGCTTTACTTCATCTGGACATCTTCCTGTTGATACATGACTGCTAAATTACACTCTGAAATGAATTGCAATGGGAAACACGTAGCAGCTGGTCCTGTCACCAGTAGTGGCCCAGGCGATTGTACGAATTAATTCATTTGTACCAATTTGGGAACACTCGCTCTCAATTTCTCTGGCAAACACAAAAGCCCTCTGGTGAGAAGGTAAGCAGGGTTTATGACTGAGCTGAGAGTGGTGTAACAAAACAACCTCAAGGCCTTATTTACCACTGATGAGCGTCATTATACTTTAGCCCATTCAAGCAAAGAAACTGAAATTGGCATTGTGCTGACAACAGCTACATAGAAAATAGGTTAGTTCTAAGTGCAGCACCTATTACAGTGTATTATATGAGTGACATGCTGCCTGTTCACCTGTCTCTGCAGATCCTAACACAAGAAGATTGGAACGCGGTGCTTTATAATGGCATGGCCTCCACCACTCCTCTGGCTGCTCTCTACTTTGTAGCTCTCATGACATTTGGCAACTACGTCCTCTTCAATCTGCTCGTGGCCATTTTGGTTGAAGGATTCCAAGCAGAGGTAAGGACACAGCGTTGTTTGTTTTGGCTATTGAAGATGTCCTTTGAAATGATCTTTTCTGTGAGACACTTTAATACGTGTGAGGCAGTGAGCAGCTTTGTGATTTGAGTGGGGATATTAGTTGTATTTGCAGATAAAGTGAAAGACTTTGTATCATTACCCTCTCTCCTCTTTCCATCACTTACTCTGAACAAGCAGAGATCCCCACATCTCCCTCTCCTGGGACACATCCTCCAACCTGGCAAAAGCCAGATTGATATTACAGAGCTAATCACGTTAGCACTCTAATATCAATCTGGAATGGCTCCCTCTGGAATTATCTATGTAGAGGAGGGACTTTCTCTGCAATATTTTGAAGCAGCTCTTATCACAATATCCAATGATGTTATTGACTATAAAAACAAAATTTACTGTAAATATATTCAGTATTTAGTACAGTTTGTGTACTTTTGTAGTGCTGTTATGCACATTTGGAAAAAAAACAAAACAAAAAAAACTCAAATCACTAACATCCATGAGTGCTCTGGCTCCTCCAGAACTCATCTCTCGCATTGGAGAATCATTGACATTACTGATCAGAACCGAAATATGTGGACAGTTTTTTTGGAACTTAGTAATTGTAACGTTTGTTCATGAATAAATAAGGATGAGAAAAGATGTTGTTAATGTAGTTTTTAAACATACGAGAAAGTATAAAATGTGCCAAATCTGACTGTTCACTCCTTGTGTCCTTAACGTTCTGTACATTTTTACAGTGTGTAACTTTTTTGCCATAATTAGACTGAAATAAAAGCTTTTTATTCACTTGCATCTCCTCAGTTATGCGGCCTGGAGGAGGATATTCTCATGCTTCTTTCTGGGGAAATGTTGTTTCTTTGGCTATAATATTTGACAGTATGGCATTAAACGTATCTATCACAATGGAGAATGTTCTGAAGTAAGGTTTTAACTTTCTGTTTCTGTGGAAAGTTACACACTGCACTAAAGGTACAGCCATAAACACTGATAATTGTTGTCAGATAAATGATTGAAAAGCAACTTGTGCTTAAAGTGTCAGACAGTTCCTTTGTTTGCTTTGATCCCAGAGCTCTTTTCTTTACTGCTGAAGTGTTTTCTGTGTTTCTGTGTCTCGTTTCTGCTCACCTCCCTCTGCTCCAATCACCACAGTGTGCTGCGTGTCTGCACATTTGGACTTGTGCTGGGACTAAAGCACAGGCTTTACGAAGTGCCACAGCGCTTCACTTTATTTGAAATGTGTCACCCTACCCGCCCTGACCACAGCGCTCCAGCAAAACTTCATCAACTGTTCCGAACGCGCAATACAGAACCAACCACCGTCTCGCTGTTGGGAGGCTTCCAGTGCTCTTTCCCCTCCATTATACTCTATCTCTTCCTCCCTTCTCTCCCTCGCTCCCTATCTCTCATTCTTTCACTCACACGCTCCTCTCCTGGGTGGGGATGTGTTTGATACGGCCTGCCATTCACAGCTGGGGAGCTTTTGTTGTTTAGTTTTCATCTTTTATCTGCGGCATCAGAGAACACTCGCTGTCATCCCCTCCCTCCCCCTGTACACACATACATACAGACACTCTGCCAAATCCGTCTGCCGTCATTTTTCTGGCGTGAATTTTAATTAAATTCAGTAAAGCTTTATTGGCCTGAACTGGGGAGATCGCTGCCAATGCCACGATCATAACTCAACTAGAGAACTCAGGAGACCCCTACCCCCCCTCCAGGCCCGTCTGGCACTAAACTTTATCAGTCATTCTTTCACTCCCCACTAATTCTTTTGTACGACTCAACGACAGCAGAGCAGAGCGAAACGTGACGGTTGCGCCAATTGTTAAGGTATTTGCCACATGGTTCTGTGTTTGTGTTGTAGGGGGACGCCAACCGGTCCGAGGCCGATGAAGACAGGCAGTCTCTGGGTTACGAGGATGAGGAGAAGCTGAGGGAGCTGTACGCTGCAGGTACCACCACTGGGAACACACAATTACACTGTTTTAAAAAAGGTTTATTATCTAAAATTGACTTTGGAAGCTTTATACCATGTTATAATGCTGTTCCCTCATCAAAAGATATGCTTTAAGATGTTTACATGTCGTCCATGCATTTTTGAGTCATCTAGCGATCTCTCCTGGGCCCTATTCAAAGCCTCCTTATGGTTAGCTGTAAGATTCTGTCCAATGTTCAGCCTACAGACATCTATGCTCCCACACCCCAATTTCCCAAAATATAAATAAGATACTTTGTCAGAAGCTTTGTAAGACTTTAATCCGATCTTTATTTTAATGCTTATTTTTAATATCGTATTTTAAAGGGCCAATCTCATGCAAAATAACTCTTTTCACATTGTATCTTCTGCACATAAACAAGCACAATTTGGGTTTTGGAACATCCATTACACAATAGTTATGAAATCTTACTAATTTCTTGGAGGTAGTCACAGACCAGGAACTATGAAAAGCCGGCTATGAGAAAGCACAGGCTCCGCCCTCCAAACGTGACGTAGGCTCTGAGTGAGCCGCCCTTCCTCCGCCCATCTCAGGGAGGGAGGGGGAGACAGACGTGCACCCTGATAGTGGTAGGAACAAACTTTTATTCATCATGGAGATACAGCGCATTCAGCGAGGACTTTGAGGAGCACGAAGCTCAAGCACAGCGTCAACATCAGCTGAACATTACTGATTGGTAAAGTATTAATAAACACTAGTAGATAAACTTATTATATCGTGTACACCGCAGTGTAGAACAATGAGCTTATGCTGTCACTTTTGTTTAGGTGTTCATGTGGGAATTGTCAGCCGATGTGGGTTGGAGGTGGGGCGGAGGCGGTGGAGTGGGGAAGAGGGGCGGGCGTGAAGCGGTTTCTGCTACGTCAAACGCGTCATAGGTGTATCTGCCGCGTCATCGTTGCAGCAGCTTTAGTTCGTTGTCACGTGGGAGGGTGGCAGAAATACACTGTAATTTGTAAAAAAACAAAAAACAAAACAAAATCAATCTAAAAACCACTTCAGCGACATATACAAGGCCCACACATCACTCTTAGAAGAAAGCTCTGAAAAGTTGATTTTGCATGAGATGGACCCTTTAAGTCTCACATATATAAGTTAAATCAGTTAGTCACTCACCTTTTTTGTTGAAAATCAAACTCCTAAACAGAACCATGAACGCTGTTATCGATCACAGGCTCCTGAACATGTGTTGTTTAAATCCAGTTTGTATCTTAAAACACCATAGACACCACCACAGACATTCATGTAAAACACCCCCAATGTGATGTCACTTCAAAGTATCAGTATTCTGTGTGCTACCTCATAGAATGAAATACACTCTTTTTAAGACTGTGTATAATTTGTGCTGTGGTTACCAGAGGTGGGACCTAGTCGTTGATTTGCAGGTCTCAAATAAGTCTCAAGTCGTTGACCTCAAATCCGAGTCAAACTCCAAGTCAAAGACAGGAACATCCAAGTCCAGTCTCGAGTCACTGGCCCATAAGTCCAAGTCAAGTCCAAGTCATCTGCTTTGAGTTTCAAGTCATTTCAAGTCTTTAAACCAAAATATAACTTTGGTTTTATGAATTTATATGCCTTATAAACTAAATTGTACTTAAAGTCATGGTATATTTATATATGAGTATTTATATAAGAGTTTATATAAGAGAGTCAGAATAGAAAGTATTCAGATTTAAAAGTGCAGTTATTTTGTCCTGTAGTCTGCACTGAAATGGAAGCATCTTGTTTGGTGTACAATAGTTCCCTCTGTTTTACTGTAATGTACTGTACATTACTGTAGTACATTTGAGGACATCACAGTACTTCAGTTACATCCAAAGTAACAAATAGAGAAGTGAGAGGGACATGTTCCAATTTGTTCCTGTAAAATGAAGCACCACATGCATCAACTGAAAAGAGAAAAAGTATTTCCAAAAAACTTTTTTTTAGGAGAAGCATCAAGTCTTCTCAAGTCCTAAAAATAGTGACTCAAGTCTGACTCGAGTCCAAGTCACGACTTGCAAGTCCCAACCTCTGATAGTTACTAACATGAAATATCAATCAGTCATATGTTTAATTATTGTAAATAGTTTCCATTTATTTTGCTGAATGCTGTAGTGATTTATTTATGATACTGTAGAGTTATTTTTGTGGAATTATTATTATTATTTTTTTAAAATCAGGGTTAGAGTAAGTAAGTCTTTATTTATATAGCGCTTTTCACAGACATATGTCACAAAGACAATTTACAGAGCATTATTCAGCATTATTCCTTCACTCCATACCATAGCGGTCAGGATTTTTTTTTTTTTTGGAGGTGAGGGAGTAATACAATTGAGAAATGAACACGCAAAGTAATTGAGTTCACACTATAGTATTGCAATACTTGTGTGTATTCCTTAGATAGCCCCTTAATGCCTAGTGTCACAAATATGCGACAAACCGCTTGGATCAAGATATAAGCTGAGATAACGGCTGCATTCCTCCAATGTTAGTGCATATGCAGGACTTTCCTTGGAACCTTTGGCAAGCACTTGTTTCTATTTGTCGCAAATTTGCAACACACCCCAAATTTCTCTTTATTTATTTTTTAATAGTCAGTTTAAAAATCTCAGTTAAATTTTCCACCTACTTAAAGGCAAAAACACACACAAAACATTTTTTTATATACATCTATATAAAATGAGGCGTTAAGAGGTTAAAGGAGTTGTTCTACTTCTATAGATCTGTAATCATGATTAACTGTCTTATATAAATGCTGAGAAACAATACTGTAAATGACACTTGTAACTGTTATTGTCTTAAGGCAGGCATGTCCAAACTATGGCCCGTGGGCCAATTGCGGCCCTCAGACAAATTTTTCTTGGCCCTCAGGCTTCCAGGTGAATTGGCCCAAATTACCTTACATCATTTAAAAATGTACTTCTTACTGCAAGTATTTGGGAAATCTACCTTGATAAAGCGAATATGTAATATTTAGTTTGTGGTTTTAAGGATCTTAGCATGAGCCATCAGTGTTTATTCATGCTATTCGTTTTAAACATGCACATATTTCAATTATTCACTGTACTGAGCACCAGTCTATGGCCCTCGATCGGCCCTCTGCTTCATCTGTATTTAGATATGTGGCCCTTGATGAAAAAAGTTTGGACACCCCTGTCTTAATGCTTCAAATGTCATCCAAAGCCGTCTGTCCCAGATTGCCCACTCCACTCCGGTAATAAAGCCGGCTGTGACAGGAATGGCATCTGGCGTAAATAAAATCTGCCACATGACCTCGCTACTGTCTGTGGTGATCCATGATGAAAAAAAAGATGGAAAAAATTGTTTTGTTCTATGGTATTGTTTTGTTTTGTTACCTGAAATAG